>NC_138736.1:26250459-26515150 GCF_965113295.1 Leuciscus leuciscus | reverse complement strand
GCTGCAGCTCGTCTTGTCTTCAACGAGCCCAAGAGGGCCCACGTCACTCCTCTGTTCATCTCTCTACACTGGCTACCTCTCGCTGCTCGCATCAAGTTCAAGGCATTGACGCTTGCTTACAGATCTATCACAGGCTCAGCTCCCTCCTACTTTCACTCACTCCTACGAGTCTACATCCCTACCAGACACCTACGATCGGTCAACGAGCGACGTCTCGTGGTTCCATCACAGAAAGCCACAAAATCACTTTCCAGAACATTCTCATTCACAGTTCCATGCCCTCATCCGGAATGCAGAATCCCTGACAACATTCAAAAGACAGCTGAAAACCCATCTCTTCCGTGAGCACTTAACCTTATAAAAAAAATAAAAAAAAATAAAAAACCTTTCCCTTGAAACATCACATATCAGGCTTATGCTACTCTGAATAATACCTGAACTTCGTATTGTGAGCACTTCTTGCGTTGTTGTTGTTTTTGCCTCTTCATGATGACTCGCTTAATTTAGTCCTAATTTGTAAGTCGCTTTGGATAAAAGCGTCTGCTAAATGACTAAATGTAAATGTAAATGTAAATGTAAGTCCAAATTGCAGTTTTAATGCAGCTTCAGAGGGCTCTACATGAACCCAGCCGAGGAATAAGGGTCTTATCTAGGTGAACGATCAGTCATTTCCATAAAAATAAAAAAAGTATATACTTTTTAACCACAAATGCTTGTCTTGCACTAACTCTGTGATGCGTCTCCACAACTTCATGCATTACGTAATCACGTTGGAAAGGTCACACGGAAGGCGGAAGTACTGACCCAGTGTTTACAAAGCGAATGTGCAAAGACTAGGTCAAATGCCCTTTACAAAAAAAAAAGGAAAAAAAAAAAGAAGTAAAACAACGATGTCAGACAATTTTAACGTTGGAAAAACCTCCTTCTACGTACAACCGCCTACGTCACGTGTGACCTTTCCAACATGACTACGTGACAAGCAGAACACCCTAGACAGCAAGTGCACATGAAGTGTAACATTTGGGACAAGGTCTAACTCATGAATGAGGCTGTTTCATGAATCTTTTTGACTGATGAGTCCCTGCAGAAAACAGCTAAAAACCAGCCTAAGCTGGTTGGCTAGTTTTAACGGGTCTCCCAGGCTGGTTTTAGAGGGGTTTTGGACACTTTGTTTTGGCTGACCAGGCTGGTCTTAGCTGCATGGTCAAGCTAAGCTTAATACTTTAGTATGAGCAAAAGTAATAGTGATGCTGGCCTTCTGCTCACAGAACAAAAATATTAAGAGATACCATAATGAGAACTATATTAGCGTCCACATAAAAAACAGAACAATATCATAAGTCCAGTTATATCTTCCGATTTAAATGCTCAAGCTCTTTGAAGTTGAATGGATTCTGGAACAGCTGAAAAAATTGTTCTGAAAAGGGATTCCAACTATATCGCTCCTCTGTGCCATTATGGTTAATGTTGTGATGGGGACTCTGCTGTTCTTTTACATTAAGAACAATATTTAAGTAATAATAATAATATCGAACGTGCCTCCCACACCTCATATAGCTCCAGAGAAGAAATATGAACTGCAGTAAACTATTCTCTACTCTGACACTTCCCATCTTCACAGCGCGGGGACTGACAGACACTAGATCATGATCCGTCTATGAGCTTTGATCTCGTTGACTGTCTCTTTCAAACACACAGACGTCCTCACAGGTGTGTTGCCTCGAGGTAAGAGAATATGTGGGAGGGAAGGTCAGAGAGTTCTTGTGTTGTCTTTCTCTCTCTCCAGGGCAGCCGAAATATCCCGTTTTCTGTCTCCCCTTCTCCTTCTGGGATCTGACGATGTGACCTCTAAGAAAATATTTTACTATGCATTTCTGTGTCTATGGGTTTTTCTTCAACTATGGCCAGTTTTTTCCTTTGTACTCAATCTCACTCAAAACACACGTAAAATAGTGGAAATCAATCGCAGGATTTTATTTTTGTGTAATTTTTCTATTAAAATATCATTATAGGCCTTTGATAGCATTGTCTGATGAAAATGACAAAATGACATTTTAAACATTTGTGGATTAAAATGGCCCCTAGCTCTTGTTTAGGCTAATTTTAGCTATAGCATTTTAGGCTATGTGCTTTAAATACATGATATGATTATACATGAAACACTTTATTAATCAAAAAGTGGCAGTAAAGACATTTCTAATATTACAAAAATATTCTATTTCAAATAAATCTTGCCATTTTTATTCTTCAAAGAATCCTGAAAAAATGCATAACAGTTTTCAACATTGATAATAATTACAAATGTTTTTAAGAGGCATATTAGAATGATTTCTGAAGGATCATGTGACACTGAAGACTGAAGTAATGGCTGCTGAAAATCAGCTTTACAATCACAGGAATAAATTACATAATAACATATACTGTATTAAAAGAGAAAACAGTCATTTAAACTGTAATGAAAATTGTAAGGCAAAGTTTTACTGTATTTTTGATCAAATTAATGCAAAATCCTTTAAAAAAAAAAAAAACATTAAAAATAATCTGACCCAAACTTTGGAATGGTAGTGTACTTTTATTTTATTCACACATCACTTATCTCATATTTCATTTCAAGTTCTGTATATAAATACATTTTCACTTTATTAGAGGCAAAAATGTTGGTGTAAATTAACCATCAATATTTCTATGATGGATTCTGATATGTTAAAATAAAAAATTTGAGCCTGGGACAAGGATAAAACCGCAAAAACATAACATGATTTTGAAAAGTAAAAGAAAACTAAACAATAAACATGTAAAAAAAAAAGTTTCAAAGACATTTTATGTGATAATTATTAAATCATATAACAAAAAGAAAAAAGTTTAAATCCATTTGAATTAAAAAAAAATAAACCCCTGTCACAGTGACTGAAGTTGAAGAAATGTTTCTGGTTTGTGCAATTTCCAGGCTCACATATAAGTCCAATGTATAGACATGTTGCCCTGCCCCCTGTCCAAACTGGGCAACCCCCCCCCCCCCCCCTTTTTTTTTCTATCTGAAGAGGGGGATGAGTGTTTTGTGGAGGCGGTGACTGTGAGGGCTGCTCAGCACAAAGCGCTCTGGCAACACTTCAAACTGCAGCCGCCGTTTGGCAAGGCCTCAGTGAAATTCCTCTCCGACGAAAAAAAAAGAGGTGGAGGCAGAAAATGGAAACGTTCATAAAACTTCCCAACGCACTCTAAAATGCTGGCTCTAAACAGCTCATTTATTGGTAAAACAATCAATATTTATAAGAATATATTTTCGTGAAAACAACAATTATGCAGACTGCAGAGCCTTAAATTCAATCTCAAATTTAAAAATGAATGATGACTCTATTGGCGACAACAGACATGTGACTTCAACAAATCAATTGCAAAGCATGCCAAACATGTGATTAATGTATTATATCAGATTTAGAACTGCTGTCTGTTTGAGTTAAACCCAACTGACTTACATCCGTTAAGATAAACCTGCTGTCTGATCAGAGGCTCATATGGATCCGATTTAGAAAAAGGGGGTAGCTAACACACCCCTATAGTGCACAAGTGTAGATTTTCATCGCCTACCCTCGTCTCTACATTCAGATAAGAAAAAGGAAATCTTCACTCTTCCAAGGCTGATTTATTGATAATGATCCTTACATTTTGATTTCACACAGACATAAAGATGTGGCCCCCAGAGGACTGGAAAAGAACGACAGGCAGCAGAAAAGCAATTATTTGACATAACTGCACAGTCACTTAAAACCAAGTTAAAGGTAGGGTAAGCAATTTTGGACTCGGAGAGGCTAGCAACAGCAAGCTAACTTTGAATATTTCGAATACAGCGTTCATACGTTCTAAAAGTGAAAACGATATTGTTTCTCTGTGCCATTATCATTATAGCTGTGGTGTGAACTCTGCTATTCTTTAATACTGAGAACGATTTTTGTAATGTATTTGTATTTATTAAGCACCAATAAACACAACAGCAGTTGAATAGTGCTATACAAAAAAGATAAAACAATCAAAAGAAACAAAAAATAAAAGGAAACAATACAAAATAAAATCAGAAAATTTAACATACAAAGTTTAAAAAGCCAAAGTAAAAAAAAAAAAGATTTCAATTTATATTTAAACTCATAAACAGAATTTGACGTTTTCACAGATAAGGGGAGACTGTTCTATAGCCTAGGCCCCAGTATTGCTTTTAACCGTGATCTAGGCTGAGACAGTTTTCTGTGGACCTGAGACATCTTGTTGGCTTATTTTCTTTTAATAAGTCAGACAAATAAGAGGGTGACAGATCATTTAGGGATTTAAAAACAAAGACCAATATCTTAAAATCAATTTTATAACACACTGGCAGCCAGTTTACAGATTTTAAGATTGGAGTAGCTCTCGCTTACAAGTCCCAGTTAAAAACCTGTCTGCAGCATTTTGGACCATCTGGAGTCGTGATAATGAAGACTGAGGTAGATCAACATGTAAACAGTTACATTAATCCAGGCGCGATAAAACAAAGGCATATCTTTAAAAGATAACTAAGACTTGACTCTATGGGAGAAGTTTTAACTGGAAAAAACATGACCTCACTACTGTATTCATTTGTTGATCAAATTTTAGGGAGGAATCTAAAAGGAATCCCAAATTTCTTCCTGTTGGTTTGATGCAGGTGTTCAGATAGCCAAGATTAAGGTTTACATCAGCCTTTTTAACTTAAGGCCCAAACACAATAACTTCGGTTTTGCCAGAATTTAAGCATAAAAAATGTGAAGTTAGCAAAGATATAATGTGCTCTGGATATGCAAACAATTTTCCTATAGCCCTTTCATGTCTTTTTGCTTCAGAGGCAGATATGTTTGTGTATCGTCTGCATAAAAGTTAAATGGTACTCCATGCTTCCTAAGTATATTTCCTAATGGGACCATATACAAAGAAAACAGTGTTGGTGCTAGAATGGACTCTTGGGGAACACCACAAGTCAAGGTGGCAGCTGATGAAACAGTTTCCTATGCCCACTGAAAAAGTTCTGTCACACAAAAAAGATTTAAACCAGCTTAGGGCAAGGCATCGGATGCCCACACACTGTTCAAGACGTGAAATAAGAATAGTGTGATCAACTGTATCAAATGCAACACTCAGGTCGAGTAAAACCAGAATAACTGAATCCCCATTATCAACTGATACTAGGATATCATTTCATACTCTTAGTACAGCAGACTCAGTACTATGATTTCTCCTAAAACCAGACTGAAATGTCTCAAAAATATTATTTGTGTCCAGAAATTTTTGCAATTGCACTAATACTGATTTCTCTAAGACTTTTGATAGAAAAAATCAGAAATGGGTCTAAAATTAGGTAAGACAGTTGTGTCCAAATTGGGCTTTTTCAAGACTGGTCTCACCAAGGCATGTTTGCAAAAAGATGGGACAAACCTATAAGAAAACTCTTATTAACAATTTCTAAGACCCATGTCCAAAAGCAGTCAAAAATATGTTTGAAAAAATGTGTAGGAACATTATCTAAAGAGGAAGTTGTAGTCTTCAACTTAGAAACTATAGCCAACAGGGCATAGTAATAGGCAAAAAAATATCCAAAAACTCAGTAGTAGTCGAAGAGACAGGTAACGAATCAAAAGGAGATACAATGGACTGCCTGATAACCGTTATTTTATCAACAAAAAAATTTATAAAGTTTTCACTCCAAAAAAAATATTCAGAAAGATAGATGTTATTTGTAGGATTCGTCTCAGAGTTCAATATTGAACAACGCCCTTGAACAACTTGAGTTTTTAGCCCTCCCCCGGCTGGAAAGTTGGGGGGAATGACATTTTTTTAGTTGTGCGGAACAAGTTCAGAAAATAAACTGGTATCTCCAGCGGATAGCCACGATTCTGTCATAAGTAAGAAAGCCAGGCTGCCAGTGGTTATATAGTCATTCAAAATAACTTTTTCCTTCATTTTAGAATTATATCTTTATTGTTATTGTAAGAACTGAGAAATTAGAAAATGCCGGGCAGTCTGGTTGAGGAACGACCTTTCTCGAAATTAACATTTGACTCTCTCTTGAGAAACTAGAATCCCTGAGTCAATCACCTCCCCCATGTTGTCTCCCTCTCACGCTGAGACCACCAGATATTCACCCAAAAATCGATATGGTTAATGTGAATAATTATCTTATATTATACGTTTGCTATCATTTGAAATGTCTCAGTGCGACTGATACAAATGTCTCATTCCCAATGAAGTAAACCAAAAGATAATAAAGTTCTTAAGAGTTAAGAGATAACTTGCACACAGAGGAAATTCCAGGCAAATGGCATTCTGCTCCCAAAAGGTGTTAACTCTGAATGCAAATTCCCATTGTTATTAAATGTTTCCATGTGAAAGAAGTTTCTGTCTATATAAAGAAATGCAACAAGAGGCTCAGGGCGATTCTGTAACTCAGATCATCCCATAATGTTGAAGGACCTCAAAGACTTCAGCATTATGTATTTTTCTAAATGTCGGGTTTAGCCTACATCTTATTACTCTTTATCTTTGAGCATTTAATGTTATTATATTGATTATCTTTGGACTGATTAGCATTATACATTTACCTGACATAATAAATTGTTACATTTGATTTTATTCTGACTGACTCTGAAATTGTTTTCCCAAGTAGATTAAACGGATTCGTACGTTACCGCAAAATCTGATTAGTGAAGACTAATATTTGGCATTAATTCAAGTGTACTTGGTTCGCCAAGACAAGAAGTGAATTTTCGTTTAGAACAGTAAAAATGCTGTTTGACCAATCTAAATTTGGGTGTCTTACCTCTGTTTTAATTGAATGTTACTTTAGATAAGTGTACGTGGGAAACCACGGCATGGCCAATCCGACTTATATCTGTAGTAGTGGCCATACCTCTGCCTGAAGTAAACGTTAGGTTAAATTCAAGTGTATGCGAAACCACGGGGCCTATACCAAAGTATCTTTGATTGTGTAAGCGTGAATTGTGACCATCTCAGGTATATAGCAAATTACCTCTGTTTAATTGACACAACAGAAGGCGTGAGGACCTCAGAGCGACATAGCATCCTAATATGAACTGGTAAAATATAAGTAAAGCGTTAAAAGGAATAATCAAACATTCGCTCACATTTAAAGGAACCGTATGTAAGATTGTGGCCAAAACTGGTACTGCAATCACTTTCAAATTACTGTAGAGCGGTGTATCCCCTCCCCCTCCCCCCTGACTCGAGGTTGCCAGATAGTCTTTTTTTTAATCCGACACGTTTGTAGCTGCAGCTGTGGTAACTAGAGCAGAGCTGGCAACCCGGATGCCGAAACACTACTGACTTTGTGATTGGTAGATAGGTGGAGGGTGGAGCATCAGGCCAAAACACAACATGACAACATCAACATCAGTTGAGGGCTGCAACTTCACTTTTAAATGACAATATCCTGGCCGGACTACTGTTGTCAGTGATATAAGTATTTGAAATGAACATGATTTCTTAATGTCTAGTGACATATCAGGGCCATTTTATGATTAATTGAAATACATTTCTTACATACGGTTTCTTTAATGATGCTCAGATATCATTAAAACCTTTTTCATTTATGGAGTCAGTTGAAATAACGAGGTAATACATATGAGAAAATGTATTTAATTTAATCTTCTTGTGTCGCGTGAAAGGAAAGACAGTAACACGCAGGGACCTTCACCCGTTCTATCGGATACCGCTATTGGACCAATTTAGACGGGCTTACATTATCTTTATAGTTATCCTTATGTCCTTATGTGAACGGGCCTTTAGGCTTCAAATTCATAAAAGCTGTTCATCTGTGAAAATAATCTTGATAGACAAAACGTGTAAGTATCATAAAACTTTTGTTGATCACAGAGCTTGTTTTGTTGTTGTTGTGATAATCCAAAAGCCTATGGAAAAATCCTAATGGGTTTTGTTGAGGGGAGTTCAGTGTTATGCTAACTGCTGATTGGCCTACAAAATGACGTCATATCTGCTCGACTCTATAATAAGACCATGGCTGAGTCCGAAAACTTAGGCAGCTGATTTGTTGCCTCACTGCCCTATCAGGCAATGACTTTGCAGGCAGCATTTATGCACAAAGGTACCTCACAAAACTGATTTCGGACAGAATTCTGAGGCATCATAACAGCAAAATAGAGCAAGCTTTGGTGAAAACTAAGAGAATATTTAATGATACAATAGTACAATAGTTACTACAATAATAATTTCTCACAAACTGACGACCAGCCACAACTTTCAGACGCCATCTTTATTTTTCTAGCTCAGCTGTCACAGAATGGAAAGCACAGGATTGTGGGATATCAAAGGCAGCGAAGGATACATCTATGGTGCCTTCAAAAATCGATCAGATGAAGGTATTTCAGGAGATAGGAAGTGAAACTAACATTTACATTTATGCATTTGGCAGACGCTTTTATCCAAAGCGACTTACAGTGCACTATCCCCCTGGAGCAACGTGGAGTAAAGTGTCTTGCTCAAGGACACACTGGTGGTGATTGCTGGGATCAAACCAGCAACCTCCGATTTACCAGTTCAGTGGTTTAACCCACTAGACCACCATCTCCACTAACATTGCATTAGGACGTGCCTTGATGCCTTCCAACCTTGGAATGTGTCCTCCGAAGGCAGCATTTATGAGTTTTTGGACGCAGCCAAACTCTGGTAAAAGCGCGCCGTACTTCTTTCTTCTTCTTTTGTTTATTGGTGATTTATATATTTAGTGCATATCGCCACCTATTTAATGGTTGTACAATCATTTTTCAATCTTTTCGTTTAATAATCTTTAATCACTGTGAATATTAACTATATTGTGAATATAGCCTATTGTTTGTTTGATGCTAATTATATATTAAAAATAAAGACTGATTAACTAAATAACAGTCTGTGCTTGCAAAGATAATGTTTATTTTTTGTATAGTCATATTGCTTCCACATTGCTTGAAAGGTATAAAGGTATGTTTTTTTTATTATTATTATAGAAATACATTAGCATAGAATATAGACATATATTACCTTGTGCTATGGCTACTTACCCTAAAGTTACCTCCGTTTTTGGAACCGAGTGTTGAGGTTATCCGCTTGCTTAACACATAAGCCTTAACACATAACCTGCTTTCTGGAATAACCCCCAGAGCAGATTCTGCAAAGCGTCACGAGAGACAACGTTAAATTACTTCATGTCTCAAAGCACATAAGAATAACAATATTAATGAATGTGACTTAGAGCTCAGACTTGTACCACCTGCAGATTCATTTCAGCGTTGATAATGTTGCCAGTGAAATGCAAATCATGGCATGAACGCAGCATAAGTTTGTTTTGATTCAGGAAAACTGTAAAAGGTGGCTGCTGTTTGTTTGCAGTGCTTGGTGACAGTTTGATGAATGCTGCCTCCCAATTCAGAGGCTGCATCCTTCGAAGGCCAATTGCGTCACCGCAGTGCGACGAAGGCTGTCCCAATTCAAAGGCTCCTTCAAATGTGGACTCCAAATGCGTCCTTTGGTTCTCGTGAAATGGATAAAACAGATGGATCCTTCGTGGCCTTGCCTACCCCCGAATTCATTGCGCACCAGTGATGACACAATATTTTGAGAGAAATTGACAAATTACACTTTTAAACAAGTATTGGGTTTCCACTTAAATATCTTATGATACAAATGTAAAAAAAACTCTTTAAAGCAGTTCAAATGTTGACATCTTACTAAGATATTATATATAGTTTATACTCTATTATACAGAAATGGACTACTGAACATATTTAGACAGTTTGTGATCCCGGTTTTGTTTTCAGACACTAATATAACTTTCAAAAAAAGTCCTTCAAAGGCATGCTGGTGGATGCAGTCTGCGAATTGGGACACAGCCTATAACTCTGCATGGCCTTATGGAACAAGCTGATGTGTGCGCAGAGGTATGCAAATACACAGGTTGACAGTCAGGTAAGACATTATCATTGCATTTGGATCGGCCACTTCTATTATTGATTGGTATCAGGATGTGAAGAGTTTCAACCAGAATAACAAAAACTAAGAAAAATAAAATAGCCTGCCTTTAAGAACAAGACAGGGCACAAAGCATTTTATATATATATACACACATACACGTATTTTTAGAGCAATTAAAATATTCTTGCATTAGCACTTTGAGGGCAAGGAAGGTGCATTAGAATTAACATTGAATGGTGTAGTAATGTGACCTAAACATGTTTTAAAATTCAAAATAAGTGCCTTATACATTTATGTAATCACACAAACACAATTGGAATAAAAGTCTTTTATTGATTAGCCATGTCATTATCCATGTTCCCAAAAAAAGAGCCACACAGGCTAACAATGACATTGCTTCAATAGAGAGTTACCTCCAGATAGCATAGAAAAGATTTCTGTCTCTGTGTATACCTCATAAACCCAATCTACATCCCCCACCCCCCCCACCCACGCTGCACCCACACCCTTTTTGGAACAATCGTGACATTGAAAACTGCTTCTCCTTGCTTAACATTAAGCATTTTGTAAGAATGCATATAATTTTTTTGAACTCCCAACAACCACCATTTTAATTGATCATATAAAAAGCTACACATTGTTACACTTTCAGTCAGATTACATAGAAACTGAGATTAGTGTTGTTTACTAGCATGTGATAAAGATCCAGAAACCAATGAGGCAAGTCCACTACAACTTAACACTATAGAAGACATTTTAAAAAAGAGAAAAGAAAAAAAGAAAATATTGAATACAGAATGTATGGCAGAAAAAAAAATGTGCCAGGTTTAAAACCAAGCTAGGGGTCAGTACCATGAAAAGGTAAAAAAAAAAAGAAAAAAAAAAGATAAAAGAGTTCCATCATAAAAGATCCTTTTCATGTGCACTCGTCAGTATCCACATCACAATCCCTCTTGTACTTGCACTTTTCCATCCTGGGCAAAAATAAAAAAGGGGTCATAGCAATTAAGGAGACCGACATCCAAAATTTCCTGTTAGACATCTCCCTTTCGTCTGTGACAAGTGTGTTGTGCGTCAGGCACTTTCTGAAACACTGGCCCACCCTCTTGCAAACCTTCCACGACTCTTCAATTCACAATGCAGATTCATTCAACATACATCTGTGGAAAAACAGAAGTACATTAACATTTATATTAAAATGTAAGCAGAATGCAATGAGTTTTTGAAAGTCATCTTACCTTCAATACTTTTAGACCATTAGAGGTCCGTGTCAAACCACGCCAGCTGATTGGAGTCTGTAGGGGGAAGGCCATCCATCAGGTCCTGAGCATGGCCCAAGTCGGGCAGTCCCTCTACTGGGTACTCTGCTCCAGGATGGTGGCCTCCCATCTCATGCTCCAGCATGCCATCCATACCGAGACCATCCTGACCATAGCCAGAGTGGAAAGAACGATAGCTGGGGTCTAAAAGGGATACGAGAAAACCATGAGTAGTGTAAATGTGTTCAGATCAAAATCATTTACATTAAAAAAAATTATAAATTTAACGATTACATCTGCAGATTGTTTTTATTAAATTAAAATATACGTTTAAATAAAGTGCCATGAAAAATGTCTTACCATCCGGTCTGTATCCAAGAGGCTCTCCCTGAGCACCAATATCAAGACCTAGGTCACCAGTCTAAGACAACATAGAAAAATAAAAGTCTATAAACATGGATTTATAGAGTGATTAAGACCATTTCTCCAGTGTGCAGATGAAAGTTCGTACCTCATTCCAGGACATGGGCTCCGTTCTGAAAAGAGAGCTAGTAAGTTCCACAGAAAGACGTTTCTTGTAGTCCTGAGGCTTATCCTCAGACATGCGGAACAGCACTGCTGCGGCATATGTGGCTATATAGAGAAAAGTACATGACAGAGTCTAGATTAAATGGAAAGCTTTTGTGTCTTAGACCCCTTCCACCCTTTAGCTGGTAGCACAATCCACAACAAAGAAAGAAATTGTAAAAGATGCACCACGGATATAAAATGCGTTTTTTATTTGCTGTAATGTACAGTATTTGACAGTCAATAGGGGGGCAGTCACTCACCCACTCCCTCATTTCTGGAGTGTAACAGCTCTGTGAGAGGAGCAGTGGCTCCTTCTGCTTCAATGGCCTCTGCCGCCTCCTTATCCTGAGCCAGCTCACACAACACTCCTGCTGCTACTCGCTGGATATTCTCAATGGGCGAATAAAGCAGCTACAGAGCAAGAGAAACAAAAATCACAGGGTTTACTAGATTAAAGATGGCAGCCATCTTGCATGTTGATTTTATAGGGAAGTAATTAGGTGGTGAATGTGTGCACATGAAGACAATGAGCAAGTCAAGTCATACTTGTACAAATAAGGGGATGGTGTTGAGCCCCCTGATGACGATTCTGTTGTGCACATCTCTGGCCAGGATGTGAAGTGCTCCAGTGCAGCCTTCCACAATCTCCTCCATACGAACTCCCTCCTGAATATTACAAATCAGACAATTAGTATAAAACATTTGTTTGTATTTCCCACTATTACACAAAAAAAATACAACAACTCACCACAAACTGTTGCTGTGTGCCACCCATTGAAGTGCGTCTCTGGGTGTCCTGGTGTGCCCTCACCAGCAGTTGGACCAATCGAGGAATTGCACCCTGCTCACGGAGTGGTGCATGATTGGCTGGGCATAGTGCCAGATTACGGATCAGACCGACCGTGGCCTACGAGGATGTGGAAAGACTTGTTAGAATGTGCAATCATTTCAGAAAATGCAGAAAAACTAGACACTTTCTAGCACACTCACCTTAATTAACGGCCAGTGTGAGGGTGGGTGCAGCAGTTTGACCACTACAGGTAGGCCATAGTGAAGACGCACAGCATTCTGGGCCATCTCAGCATCTTGGTGTCTGGAGGTAAGATGGCGTAGAGCGCATACGGCAGGCTCAGTGATGTCCTCTCTGTCACCAGCCCTGAGAACTGTGCGGACCAGGGCCTCAATTCCACCAACTTGGCAAACCATCATCTTATTCTTGTAGTTGTTACATGTGAGGTTGGATAGTATGCCGGCAGCACAGGTGACCACATTGATGTCATCAGAAGCAAGAAGCTGAACTAGAGTGCCAAGAAGTCCTTCCATCCCTTCCTACAACCCATGAGAAAATGGGAAATTTAAAAATAGGTGCCAGCAGTTCCATAAACTTGTCTAAACATTTAGTTAGCGCTTCAGTCCAAGCATGTACCTGCTTTGTGGCAGCATCTGACAAGTTTCTGAGGGTCCAGAGGCAGTTTTGAACCAGACGCTGACTGGGATCTGTCAAGTGAAGGCCGAGAGCCTGCATACCACCTGAACCACACAAGGAAGCAAAAGATGAGACACTGACATCACACGCATGAATGAACACTTTACTGGCACAAGCAGGCAAGTACGTACCAGCCTCGACAATGGCAGGTTTGTTGCTGGAGCAGACGGATAACACTTTGAGCACACGACTTGTGGTCCAGAGCAGTTTCTCATACGTGTATGTTCTCATGATGTTGACCAGAGCCTGAGGTCCTCCACTGGCCAGGATGATCAACTGTGGCGGTAAGAGTTTAGATAAGAGCATAAATAAATGTGTACTTTTATTCCCCATTTAGCAAGACCAATGCAGTACTTGCCTTGCTCTCCTGGTTGCCATATGCCAGGATCTGTAAGCAGTCTGTGGTGATGGCGAGGAATTTGACGTTAGTTTTGTTGAGTAGGGCCACCATCTTCTGAAGTCCTCCAGCTAGACGGACAGCCATTTTAGCACCTTCCTGATGGAGTAGGAGGTTGTGCAGGGTTGTGATGGCATAGAACAGCACACTGTCCACAGGGGACCTGGAAACACAATCATGTAATCAAAATCTCAAGACTTAGTGCCTTTGTTTAGGATCTTCAGAGTCTCAGAAGTTTCCATGGATCTCTACTCAAGGCTCTCTAAAACCTGGCGCCTTTGCTCTTACCCCAGCATTTTGACGAGTGCAGGGATTCCTCCTGACTTAAAGATGGCGAGAAGACCCTCTCTGTGGTGGGACAGGTTGTGCAAGGTGCCGGCAGTGCAACGGGCAGTCTCCACGTCATTGGTGTTCTGCATGGTCCTCACAATGGCCGACACCATCTGGGGGGAGCGCATAATGGCGTGGCGAGAGGCCTCTTTCTTGGAGAGCTGGTGCACCATCACTGCGGCTTTGTTCACCACCACCTGGACAGCAAGTGTGAGTGTTTAAGGGTTATCGAGATGGAGTGAATTTGAAACTACTGGAATTTGGCAACTTGTCATTTATCAGTGAGCTTCAATAGAACAACTGCAGACACTGATCAACCAGAAAAACCTGGATTGAAGTGACTAATTTGCTTGTCAAATGCAAAACTTTCAAGGGTCACCTCAAACTAGTGACTCGCTCTTCCAACCTCACTTCCACAAATAGGCAAACATTACCTTATGAAATTGACAACGACAACATCCAAAAGCAAAACTTCAGGTGATTCAGAAAGCATTGTCACTGCTTCAAATTTTCACTATATGGCTAAAAATAATCTTAATGAAGGCTCTTGCAAAGAGCTTCCATTTTTAGCTTCAGCTGCAAATAAACATTCCCAGGAGCAGAAATGTCCTGTCAAAAGAAATTGCAATTCTGACAGCTTAACACCTTAGGAAACAAACATTAAGTATTGGAACATTCCTAACCTGGTCCTCATCATTGAGAAGTTTGGTGAGCTCAGGAATGGCTCTGGTGGCCAGTTCAGCATCATCCTGGTAGTTAATGAGATTGACAACAGCATGTTTGAGCATTTGGGAAGGCTCAGCCAGCCGCTGCACGTTGGTAGGGTGGGCAGAGTTAAACTGGGTAGAAGCGATCTGCATGCCCTCATCAAGAGTCTCAGGAAACATGGCTGCACGGACACGCTGTGCACGGGTCATGGCATACTGCCCATCCAAGTCTAAGAGAGGAAGTTTGTGATTTAGCCAGACAGGAGGCAGGTAGGAAAATGGCAAGACTGAAAATATCCAGGCAGAAGGGCTTCCATATTTATTTTTAGACTAATACAGGAATCATAGGGTGTTGGAAGCAAATACAGCCACATACCCGTCACCTGCTCAGGTGTGAAGGGCTGGTTGAAGCCCTGCTCCCACTCATAGAGCACCTGGTTGTCCAGATCCTCCTCTTCAGGGTTGCCTTTGCCTGAGAGAGATGGCGCTGTGGTGGTGGCCCCAGAGTGAATACCTGAATCCAGGTAGGACTGCTGTTGCCAGTGACTCACAGCAACTTTACGATCCTGCTCCATGGCCATATCAAGCTCCATAAGGTCAGCTACAGGAGATCAATATAAAAACATAAATTTAATGTTCCACATAGATTTTTAGATGGGTTCTCCTCAGCAGTCCTCTGCTACACTATAGGACTGTCAAATTAAAATACAAATTTAGAATGTGTCAAATTTATAAATGTAAAAAAAAAAAAAAAAAAATGTAGGTGAGCATCATGCAAAACGATGTAAGAGTCGTTGTTGCATTTTAATGTTTTTGTTAGCCTAGACTAGATGTGGCGCTGCATTGTTCATTCAAAATATTGCAGAAATAGAGAAGCTCCATGCAGCAAAGATACTGGTTACGTCAAAACCACAACCAAGCCATTCACAGAGTGGTGCTTTTCCATTCTTTTCATGTAAGCATGCGCTAGACGGACATCTTTAACCGTTGCACTCGTTTCACACATGACAGCCGCATGTCTAGAAAGCCATGTAAAGTGAAAAAGTTAGACTTAAAAACATGTCGAGACAAAACTTTATGAAATTATATCCAACTTAAATGTTATAAAACAATTTTTTACAGGGAGTCTTTGTTTTGACTATTTTCCTTATGTTTTTCCTTGCTTTGCAGTGCATTCATATTTTGCTCATTGTGCCTGAAATTATGCCTTTTAAATTTGAATAATTGAAATATTAGTAATTTAAGCACAAATTCGAATTTAGACCATTTTGACAGCCCTACTACACTAAAGATTCAGGAGCACACAATAGCCTTACATCTCACTGAACTGGCAGTGGAGTATGTGAAATTGCATTTTTATGCTACTTGCCATACCTGCAAAGCAGAACTACAATTCATTTAGGTAGAAAAACTTGCAACATAACAGTAAATACATATTAACCTTTAAGTTAAATTTTTTATTTGTTATTTGCTGTATGTTATATTTGCATAGTTGTCCTATGACAGAAGTAAAAAAAATTAAGTTTAGAATTTTGCATTTGAATGCTATCATTAAATTTGATACAATTAGTACATTTAATAAAAAGGGGCATTTACTTTGTGTTTGATATATTGGCTCTCTGAGGGTTAGGCTAACTGAAATCATCAAGTAAATAAACCAGTTCTTTATCAGCTTATCTGTGTTTGTGTGTCTGCGTCAAGAAACAGTCATCGGGCAAGCATGCTGAAACTGACTGGTTACTTTGGAAAATTACTCACACTGGGTAGCCATCGTTGTGTCAATCCCTCAGCCTGAGCGACTTCCAAACCTGTAGACAAGAAAAAGAAAAGCCAATTAGGATAGGAATAAAACTACATAACAGGTCAAGCATTTAAAAGGTCAAGAAGATGCTCCATTTTACAAACTAGCAGTAACATTTGGCTATTCCCCTCAGACACCAGCTGCTTTTTTACAAGCGAGAAAGAGGCTTCAAACTACATTTCAGACCCTAAAGGTAGTGTAAATGGTTGGGAAACTCCCCTCATTTAGACTGTAGGGTGTCACGCGAGAAGTCGAGAGTAGGAGACGGGACGGTGAGTCATCTTGGCAATACCAGTAAAAACACGCTGAGAGGGTTAGTCAGCTTCATTCATCCAAAGCTGATGAGAACAATACAGCATAAAGCATCACAAATTATGTGATTATAAAGAGCCAGAGGACATGAAATAAACACTGTTGCTTATTAGGATCTTAACCTAATGAAATCAAATGTACCCTGCTAGGGTGGCAAATTTGAATATAGGTTGCAGACTATTATTCTAGGATAGTTAGACCCAACTAACAAGAAAAGCATTAAGTATGTTTTCTTTGACAATTTTATTGTTGAAATTTTTAGGTTATAAATAGTCAGCCATTCATTTATAGGCGACTCAAGCTGAAAATCTTCAACCTGGTTTAGATCACTACAGAAACAGATACTATAACTAGCAAGAGATTGTGTCCTTAATGTGGTTACGATGAAGTGATGACACCAATGTCATTAAATAAATGTGACCATCAACATGCAATAAATAACTTGACAAGTCACCTAAATCATAAAAAAAAATGGATGGTGGATGCTGAATATATGTTATAGTCTGTGTGACCATAAAGTCTTTTGCTGTTGTTTTAAAACATTAAAGTAACTTGCAATTATTGGATTACTAGGAATTACCATTTTTAACTATTTTAAGTTTCTTGTTTTACCAGTAGGCCTATATGATAAACAGCCTACAGTAAATCAGGAAACTAAGCGAGAACCATGAGTATGGGTTGACATTCTCTGATTTATTACTAAATATGATCAAAACTAAAAAGGTACATTTCACACAGAACTAAGACCAAGCCTATATTTAAAAAAAAAAGCTGACAAAACTAACACTAATCTCCAGTACACCCTTAATGGGTACTCACACAAGACATTATGTTTAAAAGTTAAAAGCAGCTGAATGGAGTGCAACAGAATGGAACAATGCAGGGAACTCAAGACAGGTTATTAAAGAAAAGTTGGACAATTTTTAACTGTAAACACTGTCCCTGTCCCAAATGGCACCCTAAACACTTGAGTTCTTCCTACGGGTCTGCACTTTTGTGACATAACGCAGCTTTGACTGTCGGGAAGAAATCTGCTGAGGAGCTCGCTTCAGTGCGGCTCTGCAAAAGTGTGCATCAAGGGCACATATTGACAGCAAAGGGGGTGTTCGCGAGCACCCTGAAACCTAAAATGACAAGTGGGACACCCTACGGTCTCCTGGACTTAGCGGACGCGACAGCCATTGTAGTCCACAAGACCAAACGTGCATATAAAGTGCCATTTGGGACAGGGAAACAGTCTAAAAATGCAACCTTATTTGCAAGATACTCAAGCGTGCAAATAACGGCAACATTATATAACGTAAAAACCTTTCAAAAATCATATGTATAAAATATCTTACTGACCACAAACTTTTAAATGGTAGTGTTTAAATCATATTTACAAACAGTAGGTTATGCATTTACTACAGTTGATGCAAGTGTTTGAAGTTAAGTCACAGTGCTGTAATGACCTCTGTAAACCTTAGTTTTGCGCAGAGCGTCAGGCTAGTGATGCCAGTTCATGGGGAAGGACATTTTTAGCATGAAAAGATGCCGCAACGAAAGGAAAGCAGTCAAGCATTCAGAATGTGAAAAGTTTCCTCACACTGGCCTCAAACCAGAGAGTTCAAGTTATATTTCCATAGGAAACTGCTCACGTCTGTTCAGGGCCAGTCTTCCTTCCTGCACGAGTCAACGCGCCAAACAGCAATTAAACCAATGAAATGAGTCTAACATCCCTCCTCAGCTCAAAGAAAAGAAACGAATAAAATAGGTCTAAAACATCCTTAAGTATAAATCAGCGTCAGATTAAACTTCTGTATAAACAGGTTAGTGAATAGCCTTAATAGTTAATAGCAGACATTTTCACATAGCATCAAGGAAGCGGACAAGCATTGGAAACTGACACGTTGACAATCTGGCTTCCTGCTGCAGTGAAGAACATCAGCTCTCACATCTTGCAGGCTTTAAAATATCTGATATGCGTCATGATATCAGGGTTAAATGCAAAAGTAGGCTACAACATGGCAAGAAACCGACAGCTTCATTTCCAACTAAACTAGACATTCAGCAACAATCAATGTGGTTAATCCAACCGCAAGCAAGCGTCATCTAAGCACTGATTTGGTGCCATGGAAAGGAAGAGCATCATGTGGCAGGGGAGATCAGTGAAAGACTGCATGCAATATGAACAGTGCATTTAACTCCATATTAAACATTCCAAAAATCACTAAATTTAGGGGTCAATGACTAACTAAAATAAATATATGCATTATTATGCACTTAAATGTGAAAATTATCATAAATGTACTAACTACCATAAGTATATTAAATAGGGATGCACCGATACAATTTATTCAGTACTGATCTGAACCTGATACCAAAAATGATGGGCAGTCCATGAGCAGAATGATGCGCTAAGGAACAGAGTCAAAGTGCACAGCTCTTCGCATTAAAGTTCAAAGAACACAGGGAAGAGATATTGATGCGTAGCGTTTTCTATTTATGCAACAGTTTGAGTCTTTTATTATAAGTTTTAAAATTTCAATTACATCTGTTTCAGTTTTTGCACGTAGAACAATTCATAGTCCAGGGTTGTGATCTAAGGCCTGGAACACACTAGGGCCGCAACGACGCGTCGACGTCATCGATTACGTCGACTATGAAAATACGTCGACACGCATGAAATGCGTCGACGCGTCACATGAATTATTTACGTTTAAATATCGAGTAATGGCGGCTTCTGCTCCCTCTCATGGTGAAAATGACAGAACACGATCATCCGAAATATGGGAATACTTTAAACTACGGCCGAACAGAAAGGTGCTTTGTTCACTATGCAAACTATGCCCCATTCGGCGACGATAAAATGGACTTTAATTTATAACTTAAACTTAAATCTGTTAACGAAGCTTTCAGTGCATTTGACAGTTTTTAAAAGTTGTGTATGCACATGTAGACTAGAGACCTGCACTCCCGCGGGACCCACGATCTGATGGCCGAGTGCGGCGCGGGAATATAGATCTGATGGCCGATTGCGGACGGTAATGCACTCGTGTGTGTGCTGGTTGCGGGAGAATAAAACGATTTGCAGGACTCCCGCAAAATAGAATTATCTATAAATTGAACATCTAAAAACGAATAAATTGTCATTCATCTGTTGCACAAAAGCAGCAAGAACATCTAAAACAAAATAGAAACGATTTACAGGCCAGAGTCTCTATCCATTTATAACATGTTTGCAGCGTTGAACAATGTAGCCAATCACAGACATATGTGTTGATTTCTTGAACGGCAATCAGATGCATTTAAGATAGAATCCCCTCACCGCTCAAAATGGACTTTTTGTTCAGTGCTGAATTCTGCATACTGGCAAATCCTTTGATTATAGCAAACAAAGTGTAGATATTATGAAAGATTCATTGTGCAGCCAGTTTCATTTATAATAACCAAGATTTGTGAGATCACGATGAACTGAGATGTCAGCTTTTTAGGAATTATTAAGGGAGAAATCCGTCCCGCGCAGATGTCTAATGTAGACTTTAAAAACAAACGACTAACATTATATTTAACAGTAGCCTAGGCTGCAATCTAGTGTATGTGAACCTTTTTGCAGATAAACACAAGTGCATTTTCGGACAAGTTAGAGTAAATCATACTCCCACTACGGTAATTAATAACAGACTATAGTAAACACATTTCCTAAATAGGCCTGTGTATCTTACATTTTATGAAATAGTACCATTAGTTAAAAATAAAGTTAAAAATGCTTCCTGTTCGCATAGGCCTATTTCATAATAAAATGACAATTACCCTTTCTGAAATACAATTTGTGTCATCATTTATAGATTTCATGTTAAAATAATATACAGATGCACTACCCTCTTCAAAATACAGCTGATATATTGTTGTACTTATTTATTGGAAAGTTTGCCAATGCATAAATCAGCTAATCCCAAAAATAAGCATTAGATTAATCGGAAAAATAATCGCTAGATTAGTCGACTAATCGAAGAAATAATCGGTAGATTAATCGACAACAAAAATAATCGTTAGATGCAGCCCTAGAACACACCAATCCGACGGTCGGCCATCGGGCAGTTTGTGTGTTGGCCGACTAAGTTTTCGCAGTGTGTTCCGCACTGATTCGACATGTTGAATCGGCGTCGGGCCGTCGGTGAGAGAGAACTCTGATTGGCTGTTCAGCTTAGTGAACGAGTCAGTGCATGAGAATAGCAAAACAGCGAGCAAAGTAGTACAGATAGAAGGCTGTTCTAATGTTACATCAATGTTAGACAGTTGTCCCATTTACACGCAGGCGCAGAACACGCATTCTAGCTGACAGTCGCCTGTAGTCCTCTGTGCGTTCAAGAGCAGCTTTTTTCCCCCAACGCAGGCGACAACAGAGACAGACAACAGAGACAGACAACTTTCGTCAGTGCCGGCTTGGTGTGTTCCAGGCTTAACAGACAGCCCGACACAAGGAACATGATTTAGAAACGGCAATAAACTCCAGAAAGATAAAAAAAAACAAAGACCTTTATTTACAAATCAAGTGTATAATGATGGGAATATTGAATGATCTTGGAGAACGTCTTACTGTGCTGACTTTTGTAACCGAACGCGAGGCACCATTTAAATGAAGAACGACAGACAGCCGCAGCGGAGAGAAGAACTTAGGACTGCACGATTTGGGGAAAGTCTAATTGTGATTTTTCTGGTTAAATGCGCCTTTATAAAATATGACTAATAATAATAATAATAATAATAATAAATTATTGCTAAATAAAAGCATTAAACAATAATTACCATTGAAATAACACTTTCATACAAGTATTGTCTTGTATTTATTCTTAAATGACAGAAATTATTTTACTAAAAACCTGCATGGTTACCCGTTTACATGCAGGCAGACTATGACTAAATCATTAGAATGGTCTAAGGATTTATTTTTAAATCTGTGACAGTTTCTCAGGAGGAATGCAAAATAAAAAAGTTAATATATGCTGTTTTTGAAATTCAGTATCTAACATTATTGAATCATTAAAAAGTTGAATATTAATATAATTAAAAATAAGCTAATTTAAAATTCTAATTTTGGTGCATCCCTGTGCAAATGTGTGTATAACTTTCTGATCTGAGAAACCTTGGCAACCTTCACATCAAATTCACTGAAATATTGAATGAACGCACAAAGAACAAAGAACAGTCTACCACTATTAGGGATGTGCATGAGTATTTGGACGTGACCTCGACGATTGATCATGAAAACGATGATCGCAGGGTAAAAATTTATTTTGTTTTTCTGCTTGGTTATTGCAGCATTTTGGGCAGTACCTGAGGTCTGATTGGTTAGCGTTAGGACAGCTTTCTGTCCAGACCGGCAAAATAAAGTAAACCATGGATTTGAAAGCGCACAGTGACGCCTGGAATCATAAAAATAGTTAAATGCAAGATGTACAGTGCCAATCTGTCATATACATAACATTATAATGAGAACACTATTGTAATGGAATGTTGCAAGTTCTTTGTGCTTTAGTTGCCAGTGTTTCAGCGTTGTTGTTACAGGAAGTAACAGGAATTTGTAGTTACACATGCGCATTCATGTACATTTGTGCAGATGTAAGGTGTAATATTACCGCTATCAAAGCATTTCAGTTTACCGTTGTTTATTCATTCATTCTTCAGCATCAGCTCAAACAGCAAATGCCCAACATTGACTATTGAAGAAGAGTCATTCTTCTCGGATGTTTCTTTCAAAACATTAATATTAATAATCCATAACACTGTGATGCCATTTTTAAACAGTATTAATTAAAACAGTTTATCATGGCTTCGAAAATGTGCAGGGATGTCTAGAATCACTTTATAAAGTAGATGAAAATACAGCTGAGTGCAAGATGTGCAGCACCAATCTGCCATTTTGGCTACATACCATTATAATGACAACTCCATAGAATGTGAATTTCAGCACGCTGTTACAGGAAGAGTAACACTTTCTGGCTAGCACTTAACTTGGGCCAAGTTCACTTGCATGCTTTGCGCCCTTTTGTGAAGACGGTGGTAAAGTAATGTTTAGCCTATGTTGTGTGTATGGAAATCTGATTAACATCATGTAGAATGTATCTTATAGAACGGGTCTCAGTTTACTGGTGTTCATTCACTCTTTAACTTCACCTGATGCAGCTATTCCTTTTAGAGAGGTTTCTTTTTCAAAAACATTGATGCATTTTTGATAATCTAGCAGCAGTGTTATTTTTCTAGTCATTTTCATATTTTGATAGACATTTTTATTTGTCAACATTAAGTTTCGTAACGGTTTTACTTAAAATATCAACATTATCGGACACACCCCATCCTGCCCCCAAGTAGGCCTACTTGTTTGAGACCTATCAGTACATGAAATCAAATTAACAAAAATGCCCATCCCTAACCTAGGGTTGTTAACAGTATGAGATTTTCATGGTATGATAGTCTCAGAAAATATCACGGTTTCTCAGTATTAAACAATCAATTATCAGTTAAAATGACCGTTAAATGAAAGAAAACCTGTTTTTTGTTGAACAAATGCTTTTACAGTCTTGAAACCATTTGTTGGTGATATATCTGCATACCAATAGCCTATACCGTTATGTATAATGTAGAAATCTGACATTTGAGGACGTTGCAGGTATCCCAATTGAACAGTCAAAAGAACTGAACTTCTACAGCTGTTCCATGGTCATGGGCGAAGAGAGACTGAATGAGAACACTGCTCAAGTCACATGCACTCCAGATCTCTTCAGCTAAATTGCAAACCTGTGCAACTAGGTTAAGTGCTGGTTCTCAGCTGGGTGAGTATCCAGGCTGTCTGAGAACATAAGGCTGAGTGAGAACAGCTCTTAATGATGGGGAAGCTGTAGAATCACAATGTTATCCTTCACCCAGCCACAAAAGAAAAAAAAGAAAACAACATGGTACATACACCAATCTATAGCACTAGTGTAGCAGAATTTGAATGACCTCAAATATAACATCAACACAAGAGCTGCTTTCACATACAGGCATTAATGGGAAACCTTATGACAACATCCTGGAGTCAGCACTGGACATTCCCCTCCTGTCTGTGTATGTCTGCATGACACAAGATACAGCATTTCAAATACAGGCATGCACTGAAAGACCCTGCTAGCGGGAAAAACAGTGCTGTGAAGCCGTGCCAATGTTAATAAATTAGGCTTTTTAAGGGTGCGTGTGAAGGGAGATGGTTTGATTCAAGAGCAAATAGAGGTAGCTGTAATAGTTTATGCAAAATGCATCATCATCCACAGTGGTGAGACAGACCTGGAATTAATTTACCAGACAATAAACACAGAAAGAAGTCAGACGCAAACTCACAGGGTTTTCCTTGCGGCACCAGTCAGCATTCCACACAGACGCACGGGAGGCGGACGTGCAGACGAATCACTGTGTTATTATGGGACGGATTTGGAAACCAAACCTTCAAAGTAACGGAAGACTGCCTGATTAGCACTTTTAATGGGCTTGTTTAAAGTTTATTCACTGTATCCGGTTAACACAAGCAGAGATGTTGCTGCTGCACAGGGCCAGTGAAAACAAAGCACGTTTAGGTTAGCTAGTCAAAAAGCTATACAATGAATAAATTGGTCTTTCAAAGTTGCTCCAAACACTTAGGCTATGTAGCCTATTGTTTGACAGAAAATAGGTGATTTTAGGCAAAACTGACAGCCTCAAAGACTATAACTATAAAGTTAATTCATTTCTAATTGTGAGAATAGGCAAATCCATACTACAGCTGCACGATTTGTTTGGGGGATGGGTGGGGGGCCGGGTTTCCACACCCTGGTTAACTTCAAAATCAATTCAAATTCAGTTGGAAATCGCAATTAAGTATTTTTCCATTTTTTTTCTTACCCAAAATAGGATGAAGCAAGCATTAACTGAGCACCAAACACAAGTCTGTTTGATTCATACTAGGGCTGGGACGATACACATATCTCCCGATTCGATACTATCACGATACTTGGGTGCCGATACGATATGTATTGCGATTTTTAAGAATTGCTATTCTAAAAGTATTGCGATTCGATATTGCATTTTTTTTTACACTAAACCATGGGAAAAAGTTAAATATAATTATACAGACTGCACATGTATAAGCTGAGTCATATTTACAAAAAACAAATCACCACATCTTTCTGAATTTTATTTCAGAAGCATCATACAATACTACATTCTCTTTAATAAATGATTCAATAACAAATAAATTTAACAGTCACTTATCGTCACTTAGTGGCCAAACAATGTAATCGATAAACACGTTATTTTAAGCACCAAGTTTGGTGCAAGGGCTTTTCAGTGCTTTCAGTCTCACTTCTCTTCCATTCATCCACTTGGGATATTACATCACTCAACACTCATAGATGACATTTCATCCTCTGTTGGAATGAAAGCGGCTAACTTCTGTCAACCTCATCTACAAGCAAAGACAAAAATAAAGCAAATGAATTTGAATTAATATCGATTCTGGAATAAAAAAAATCGATTTTAGAATAAAATAAAAAAATCGATTTTTTTCTACCAGCCCAAATTCACAATGGAAGCCCAGAGGTCACCCTCACACGCAGCCTTTGGGATTTTATGATCGCACTATGCCAAATCGCGATATTGGTTTAATTTCAATTAATCGAGCCCCCCCCCCCCCCCCCAAAAAACACATCCATCCATCATAAGTAATACAGCTCAATCTCAGGTACTACTCACTCCCATTATTTTATTTAGCCTTTATTTAACCAGGAAGATCCCATTGAGATATCACAATCTCTTCTTCCAGGGAGACCTGGTCAAGACGGCAGCACAGAGTTTATAAAGCTTGGAAGAGCCAAGATATTTAATATAGGCTAACTCCGATTGTGTTTGGCTGTCTGAAAGAAGAAAGTCATGCCTACTACGATAGCTTGAGGGAGAGTAATTTATGGGTCATTGTTTTGGATGAACTAACCCTTTAAATCAGGCAAACAACATAGCAGTGCACGCTTATAAACCGAAACTTTTGCCACCATTCAGCTTCACTGAATCTTTTCAATAAAATGAAACCGATCATCCTACTTTTGTCAACATCATACACATTTGGAACATGAAGGTGAGAAGTGACAATTTAGATTTTTGGTTAAACTATCTTAAATTATGTTTTGTTGAGGAAAGTGATTATAATTTACAAAAGTAAACATGAGTCAAAACTATTAGAACTATATTTTTGCAACATTAAAGACTACATCCACAGTCAATTATTTTCAAAGACCATTTCCACAGGTTCTTCCATAAAACCACCATTGTCTGCGTGTTATGGGAAACAGAGGTTGTTTTTAAACAGACTACTGCGGGTATTTCCCGCACAGGTACGAAACCCGAGATTCGTTCTCCGCTAGACAAAGCGACCACACGCGCAATCGTGGAAAAGTTTCGACCTCTTCAGTTTCCACAGCGCACGATAGACTTTAGCCCCGCCCACACTTCCTCCAGCGGAGACGCGCACGGTGGCTGATCTAAGGTCAGTTCTGCTGTGCCTCTCAAGGTGGGTACGTCTAACTAAAGTGTGTGAAACAGCTGTTCCGGGCTCTGGGAGCCGAGAAACCCGAGCCCCTCCTAAAAGCACGCAGGAATTCGGCCATCGGTGCCTTTGTTTCGAGAAAGAGCAATGAACCCTGAAATGTTTTGACTCAGTTTCCCATTCGCAAACTTGCCTATCGGATGACACCGAAATGTGACCAACTATAACATCACAACACCTTGAAGACAAAACCACGATAGTTCTTGTAGCCAAAACTCCCTTTCCCCCCCTACAAGTCCATCGTGGATATCCACGTACACATACGTAACTTACGTGTTGCTGGATGGGTTGTCAAGACAGCAATTTTAATTAACATAACTAACGTTAAATTCAACCCAACAATCCACTTTTGAATAAAATGCCCAGCAATCTCAGTTTTAGAGAGATTCAGAAGTTTTACACTGCACTTCTTCAAACTGAATACACGTAAATTGAGGTGTGCGATAGAGCAAAAAAAGAAGAATTTTTTAAAATAAAATAAATAAAAACACGGGACGGGGATCTTCATTCTCACCTGATAAAACAAGCGCATTTCTAACTGACATAATTTTACCCGACTGACTTACCTTAATCTTACAAACTACAACATAACGGATCGGCTCAGTTTATACTAATTTGAAAATATTCGCAAAAGACAAAACAAGTTAGTTAAGTTAACGTTAAGTTAAAAACTCCCCGGTATGCCTGACGACATGGATTAAACCGTTGAAGGAGAGGAAACTAAAATCATGATGTGGTTAAGAAAAAAATGGGTAGAATATGTGCATAGAAAAACAACATGTGGAGTCCCTGGTGAAATCATACGCGTATTTATTATTAATTCTAGTTTATCGATTGAGATCTGCTGGTTTGCTGTTAGCTCGCTGCTCGAGCCATATAACTGAATGAAGCTAACGTTAGCCAGTGTTTGCGAAGCTACCGTAAACAAACACAAGAGTAAATGTGCGTCGAGTATAAACCTGCAAATTCCTGCCAAAACTAGTGTAAAACAAAAAGGAAAAATCTAAACCAAGCGTTTTTATATGCCCAGGTCGCGGAAGGTAAATCCAACCCCAAGTCTCGCATGGAAAAACCTGGGAAGATCCTCTCCTCCAATCAAACTACTTGGAGTTTAACGTTAATCAATCCTCATTTAAAAAGCTTACCTGAAATTAAAACGACGAACCCCTTTTTTTGGCCGGCGAAGGATGACCAACGCGTTGTTATTCAAATAGGAAATGAAACAGCCAAGCCAGCCGGTGAAATTCCCGGACGGGTAGCTGTTCTCCTGCGTTAGAGGTGCTGCAAACCTTCCGCGCTGATGTAAATCTAGACCTTAAAATGGCGTCGCTAAGACGCAGCTCTTATACAAGGAATGCAGTTCATGTATCCTACCGCACGTGACAAACTAGGGCGCAGCAGCGGCTCGTCCAGTATGAAACTAAGCATTAGTATTGTATGTATACGTTGACAGGTGATAATCAATAAATACTGTATCATATTCAGAGTACCTTATCTGAGGTCTGGATGTTTTTAAGTCGACACCAGGAATGTGGTATGCGCGGAGTAATATAGCAGCTACAGGAAGGGCGAGGTGCGTCCATTAGGTTGGAATGTGGGTGTTTTGAATGGGATGTCGGGAGCAGCTATACAAAGGTAACATTTGTATTAGGGATACAGGAAACACTGCTGCTGCAGGATGGTTAACTTAAGTTACATCGTTTTTTTTCTTTTCTTTTTTTTGTATTATTACTAAATAGTTTGTAACTTTTTTGTATACTGGGTTTATCTTTTAGGCTATAATGTCTTATATCATAGGACCTAACCAGCACTGAACACTGAAGGCTAATAATTTTGCTCATGCAATGGACCTTCATCTTCTAGCCCTTCAGGTCTTGTCACTGTATTTTTTTTTTATTTTTTTTTTTTTGTGGTCATTTTTTATTTTATTTAACTGGAATAATCATAAATTCTGGATGAAAAAAAAAACTAGTCTTTTTTACAAAATTTGCTGTTTGTTTTGACACTTATTTTTTCCTTTTGTGGTTTTGCTTAAAAATAATGTGATTTACTGTTTGTGTTTACAAGCGCATTTAACACTTCATATCAAAATAGCACAACATATTTTCTTATCCAAATAGCACAACACAAATAAAGACAAAAAGAAAGCACAAATGCTGTAAATATTACAAATAAATGTTTTATTGTAACGATCAAAGATAAAAAATTTAATTCAAGTCTATCTTAAATTCATGTATCCTGTTTAAAAATCGATAAATTAAAATATGTCAGATGATTTGAATATGATTGGTGTACAATAAGGAAGACATACAGCAGTAGATTCCAGATGAGACATACACATTAATTCAGAATATAATTGACACATATACAGCAGTTGTCAATGAGAACAGTGATGAGGGGAGCAGGTTTTCGTCAGTAAGTATTCTGAAGATGTTAGGGTCGCGCGTGTGTGTGTGTGTGTGTGTGTGTGTGTGTGTGTGTGTGTGTGTGTGTGTGTGTGTGTGTGTGTGTGATCCTCATTCATGTCACTATAAATTCAAAAGTCAGTATGCACTTCGGACAAGTGAGCATCAATTTCTCTTAATATAAATGTTAAACATTATCTACAGGTGAAATCGAGAACAAAAAAATAAATAAATGTAAACATGTTATTCATCATTTTAATTTGACGATACAAACTTTAAAAAAAGCATTAACCACTGTTTACATATACATGATTCAGGAATGATGCAATTTATCAGATCACACAGTTTGAGATGCATACACTTCATTTGTGTTAGCACAATATTATTCTTGAATTAGGCGTAACAAAACATGTTGAAATGTTGTAACAAAACATCATCAGTTTATTATTAAAGCCATTTGACATCCCAAATTGGTGTTTAAGTGCTTGTGTGTGCCGTATCACACTCCAATGGTAATTGTGCATGCACATTTTGGGCAGTGGCCACAAAGTTTCTGAATGGTGGGAGTGTCCTTAACAAATTTAAGTGCTTTATGCCTTTCATCAGGCCAACCCCCATGACCCACATCAAAAGAGATAGGATCTCTTATATTATGGGCCTGTTCATCTTAAATAAAAATAAGATGTTATGATAAAAAAAAAGATTTTCACTTTGAAAATGAAATCATTACCACCCATTTTTATTTATTAATATTTGTTATGATTCTGTTATATAGCCTAATAGAATGTAAATTATATTTTAAAAATCCATGCAGTTTTGTAATAATAAAAAAGAATAAACAGAAATCTACCAATTTGTCTTTTATCTAACCCGTTTTGTCTTTTGGCAAGAGGTAAACCTCCCTTTGAGTTCATGCTGAGAGCTACCAGGTGTGAGGTAGTCAACCAAAACTCAAACAGTCATATTTTAATAACCTCCTCCTGTTCCTTATTTTATTCCTCGCCACATTTATCACGGCCTGCAGAATCTGTCTGTCATGTCTGTCTTCATCCTACTTTCACAGGCAGATTTAAAACAATACCTTAAAAATATTGATTTTATTACATCTTACAATTCTGCTTTGAGCGTTTTAGGGGGAATAATATTTTGGAGTGGATCTGTTGCCTTCTTTAGCATAAAACATTTCAGCATTAAAGGACAATTATGAAATTAATTTTGGACTCTGAAAAAGATTTTAAAAACCTAATCAAACATACATTTAAATGTGAAATGTAAATCTAAACCAAATAACCATCATAAAATGATATGACAAATAATAACTTCATTTTTAAGTACAAAATTATGATTGCTGCAAACATATTTATTTTCTATAAGGTGACAATAAAACAGTAAAAAACACTTTGTTTGTCTTAAATTAAAGAATAAAAAAATACATTTAAAATGTTCTCTATTTGGTTTGTTAAAGAAATATTGAACAACAATTATCAAAGGAGGCTGATATTTTTCTCATCACATTCTTTTTTCTATTTAATATAAATGACACAGTCCCACATTGACATGTGTATCCTGCGGAAATCAGTGAGACTGAGGCCTTTGTACTGAAGATTAGCAAGCACAGATCGATTGCAGATGGTATAGAATAAAGGGAGAGAAATGATTCATATTGATGCCCATGGTAGTTTCTCCTTATATCCCATTTTTTCAAAAACCGAGGGAAGGCTTCTTGAGTCATCTTAATGCAGACTCTATTCTGCTTTCACAGAACTGTGTTTGTCTTTCACCTTTTTTGAGGGATCTTCTTAAAAACCAGAGCACACCTTAAACCAAGCAGAAAATCAATCAACTCTCATCTCCTTGCCTTAAAAGTGTGTGTGTGTGTGTGTGTGTGTGTGTATATGTGTGTGTGTTTAAATAGCCGAACAGATGTAAGGAATCGGCTGCCTCGTATTACAGCTTTGACAATACTCTGCAAATAAACTCTCATGTATGGTTGCTTCAAATATTATTCATGTAATATTGTGTCACACTTGTTAACATAACATAGGGTATTTAAATGAACAAATAAATGCAGCTTGGATTAAAAATCTCTCGTATTATCTCTCCTTTTTTGTCATGTATTCTCCCACTAAGGATTCCTGATGCAAGTGCACTATATCAACACATTTACCATTGTTACCTCTTTAACAAAATCAAATCCTTGCATTAACCTTATTCAATTTTGTATATTTTAATTAAAACATGCATTAGTTTGTTTATTAAGCTGTTTTTCTCGTGGGAAACACAAGCTAAAATGAACACAATGTGAGTAATTTCAGGTTTTACTGCCACCGGTTCCATTTGAGCATCTGACCCATCTGAAAATATTCATTCAAAAACAGTGATAGTAAAATTGCATAAACACTCAAAATAATCAACCAAATTGCTCTCTTTATAATCCATTTCATTACATTACATACACACTGTCCGTATCCATTATCACCATAGTACAACTATTTTGCCATCTTGGTTTCGACAGTATATCCTGCATTCCTTTCACTGTCATCTCTTGAACACTGTAATGAGCCTGAATAATATGTCTTCATCATTAATTTCTACTCCAAACCCACAATAGGAAAACATTAGCATAGTCAAATTAATTCAAGCTAAATCTTACCCATATAAAATGCAACTTCCTCCACTCCTGAAGGGGCAGATTTGCATATTAACCCAGATATTCACCTGCGGTATAAAAAAGCAAGTTGCTATTTAAATTTGCTTTACAGTATATGGCCAAAAAAAGAGAGAATCTGAGAGTGACTGAGATTGCTTGCTTTCAACGTTCGCATCCATTTCTGAGTACATCTCTCGTTTCTCCTGGGATAGAAGGGGCATATGCGCGCTCCAGGAGGGGTGGGTTCGCGGGGGTGGCACCCTGAAATTTTAAGCCTAGTTTTCTAAGCTCTTTTTGTGGGGAAAAGACGCTGCAATCTGGGCCTCCTCTCCCCAGGAGCCATTAGGCATGGTTTGGTGGCCAGCATGAAAAGAGTACGAGGACTTGGCACAAAAGAAAAAAAGCGTTTTTGTTTTTTTTATAAAAAAAGAGGGCTTCGGATATATATATATATATATATATATATATATATATATATATATATATATATATATTGCTTTTTACTTGTGCTTTTCGGCAAATGACACAACCCTGGAGTTTTGGTAATGTGTGAGATGAGAATTGAGTTGGCATCTCAGCTCTTCAAATGAACAGCGGGACATTTGGCCAGAAAAGGATGCAGGATTTTGCTTGGATAAGGAGCCTGGTGCTACAATACTTCTATTCAGCAGTCTCTTTCCATTATGTTTATCTATTATTCTCTATCCATATTTTGCCTACAAACAAATGTGCACTCTTTCCTAGACTAGATTCATAATATTATAGGCCTCTTAGGGGTTTGTTCACACAGAGAGTGTTCTTGCATTTAAAAACGTAAGAGGTAACAATTTTGAAACGTGTTCACATCGGTGCTCATGCGTGAGACGCTGAGAAAGCGGAGCAATGGTTAAAATGTCATCCAGTGGATGTTTACATAAAAATAGCATTTAAAAACATGCAGAGGCATAAAATGTTGTGCTTTTGTGCGAATCGCCTATTTGGAGCCATTTTTTTGTTGTTTTAAAAATGCACCATGCCACACAATAGTATTCAACTGCAGAACCGCAGCATTGATAAATGGCATGTTTTTAAAATTTAAACTTTATTTAAAGGATAGGTCACCCTAAAATGAAAGTTAATCCATCATTTACTCACCCTGGTGTTGTTCTAATGCCAAATTCCCTTCTTTCTTTTATGAATTTCTTCTATGAATATCTTCTCAGTTCTAACGCATGCGTCGTGGCGATCTCGTGAACTCATGTCAGAGGCCCACACAGAAGAAAATGAATAGTTGAATAAAGTCGTAATTTTAGATTTTTTTGCACACAAAAAGTATTCTCGTCGCTTGATAACCTTAAGGTTGACTATTTTAACGATGTCTTTACTAACTTTTCTGGGCTGGCAGATGCAATTACCTAGTAGCCTATGAAGGAGTGAGACAGCTCTCAGATTTCATTAAAAATATCTTAATTTGTGTTCAGAAAATGAACGAAAGTCTTACAGGGTTGGAACAACATGAGGGTGAGTAATTGCTGACAGAATTTTCATTTTTGGGTGAACTAACCCTTTAATCAAAACAAAAACAAAACAAAAAAGTATTAAATTCAGTACCCTTTTTCTTTTTTAATAGATCACTAAAACCCAATTATGGTAGACTTCATAGTGAAGTGTTAAGAAGAATAGAAATAAAAAGAGGTTTGAACAACAGAAAGCACAGATTTTCTGAGAAACCAGATATGGGCCAATATTTCTGACACACTGTGTGCAAATATCTTACAAATGATGCATAATTAGGTGTGTTGGCTTTATGCAACTTACAGTAAACTGTATCGTCATGTACTGCGGTTTTATGAAATACATTTTTACCAGTGTCAGTATAGTTATGAATTTGACACATTTGCTTATTTTAATTTCCCTGCAATAAGCCATACACAGTTATGTTGGTAATTAAAAGCATACAGTGGCACTAATTCATTTCCTGGAATAGACTTTATGTGTTTGAGAGTGAGAGAGGGTGAATGTGCATTGTGAAAGCTACGCGTTTCCAACAACACATTGCTGAAACCATAGCAATACATTTTTGGGAGTCTAATTTCTCTTCATTTCACATCTTCCACCTCATCCCCAACTATAATCATATCCAGAATTAGATCTAAAATGTGCATATGTATTTCTGTCTGAGAGAGTGATACAATACAAGTGAAGCTAATGTTTGTAATGTCCATTTTGCTTCACTGCAGCATAACTAGATTTTCTCCCTCCGATCAGCATCATTCACACCGTCACTGTCGGTTTTCTCAATACTTGTATATGTGTGACTGTGCGTCAAGAATTAGGACATCATCCTGTGACAGATGCTGCACTTTGCATTATTTATAGACTTTAATAAAGGACAGATGCATTTTTATAGTTAAGGCAAATAAAATGCGAAAATACTGTTTATTCTTGAGCGAAGCTGCACAATATGCAATTTTATTGCACACACACACACACACACACACACACACACACACACACACACACACACACACACACACACACACACACACACACACACACACACACACACACACACACACACACACACACACACACACACACACACACACACACACACACACAATAAATATGAGTATCTGAAGGCTTATTTTAGAGATCAGGCACTCATCGTAAGCTTCCATGGAATGCTAAACAGATTATATTGGAAATTATCCTTCTCTAATGTGAGTATTGATTAAAGACGTACAAGGTGAAGCTAAAAACACATATTCATGAACACATATACTCCTGACTCACACACTTATACATGCTGTCAGCAGAACCTTGACATCAAGACATGCCTATAAAACCCAATCCACATGTATCTTCAACATACATGAGCATTCTTAGACGCTGCTGGAATGATGACCTTCATAGTGTCAACATGCTCAGAAAAAAAGGGATGGAAAATATGTGAAAATTTATGTCTATACCTTTTCAGATTGTATTATACCCTACAAGAATATCACAAATAGCCCATCACTTCAAGATGCCCTTGGACACAACTGCCTTTGAGATGGAGGCCTCATTTTTATGTCAAAGGAGACATAAATTCCATTTTGCTGCCAGACTTTATATATTGATAAACATATTATTATGTAAGAAAATGTACAGGACAATAGCAAAGGTACAGTGAGGATCAATTTGGATGGATAGTTTCCCCTGTACAGCAGGACTCTACTTTTAGAATAAATATGCTGTTTAGACTGGTATTATTCAATTAGAGCTATGTTTTTTCTTAATCTTAAATTGTATGTTTCAAATGGGTTGCATAACCTGTGGTACAAAACAAGCTAATTTGTTTTAATTACTCTGCTGGTGATTATATTTCAAATTGCTCCTCTTACAAGCCAGCACAGTTTCAGTCACCCTTCCTCATCTGTGATTGGGTAGTACATCACATGAACACAAAATAACCGTTTTCTGATTCGCTACAACATTGGTTTGAGAAACGAATGCATGATTCAGAGCTGTAGGCGAAGTACACTGTGTGCTTTAAAATGAGAAAATTGCAGAGATCAAAGTTGTGATCTTTTTAAATTTAAAATCACAGTATGTAGACTCCCATTATAATGATGTCTATTTTCATACGCAGCAATGTAATTTAATTTATTTTTATTAGAGGTAATTCAGTCAATGCTCTGGCTGTGTTTGAGTTTTGCATTAGGGGAAAAAAACCTAAAGAAATTATAAAGAAAATTTCAGTGTGCATGAACATTCAAATTATTCTAGAAAGGTGCTCTTCGTCACACAGAAATAGCAATTTATTCCATTAAAAATCAAAAACTACTTAAGTATTATTACACACTTCTGTACATGCCTTAACAATGTTCAGGTTTTGTCTCATAAATAGTTTTATAGCAACTGGGTCTTAGAAATAGAACAATGCACAGTTTTAAACAGGCAAATAAAATGAGCCAGAAAAATATATATGACAAATTGTTGTATATTTCAAAAACTAAATATACAGTATAATGCAGTTATCCTAAATGTACTAATTTATTGTGCTTTCAAACTGCTTTTTACATTTATAATAACAGACCACGGTTCTTGAGCTAATCTCATAAGGGATTACAGGTGATGGATGTAATAGGAATTTAAAAAATGTCAAGATATATTGCTGTAAATTGTCTATTTAGAATGTAAACAGTGTAAAATTAATGCAAAATATTATTATAAAACCCTAAAGGGTAAAGAGGTTTTAAACATGTTTTAAGGCATTTTCTTCCATAGAACAACGCATTTTGATTTGATCAGTGAACAAGCAGATTACATCAAGATGGTAATCAGTTATGTTAAAATTGTTTATTTTACACAAAATAAAGACATATTGTTCTGAAAGGGATATGCGACAATTTACAGTTTAATACCCGTAGAGCTCCATTTTAGGCATGCGTTTTATGTGAATCTGTCTAATACCAGTGTTCTTACGTTCCTTCTGGATGGATATAAGGGATTATAAATTGTCTTTCATCTAATAACAGTTTGCACTTCTCACCTCATCTACTAAAGCCTTGAAATCATCCTAAGCAAAACAGCCCATTTCAAGCCCTTGCTCGAGTTAAATCTAACAGCACAAAGATACTGAATTGATGTACACTTTGAGTATATTGCAAACAGGAGGCTGACATGCAGTAACAATCAGTTCTTTTTCATGTTTCCATTTTATACAGTTCATCCACCTGAGGAAAGTGTGCTGTTTTTCAGAGCTGTTTTTTAATCACAGATTTAGACTCGAGAAATTAAAAATGTCGAATAGGTTGTAAGTTTAGTTGCTGCTAGGCCCGCGGTAACTATTATGACATTTTCAGCATTGGCTTCCCACCAAAACAAACATCCTAGACTCTCCGCTATGGCAAGAATTTGAAGTCAAGCCAATATCACAGAGCAGAATCTGAAAATATGAGCATATGCTGACTTTAAATGATATTTGACCACAAATCTCCTCTTACGTATACTGCACACCTGGAGAGGTGAGCCAAATATTGATCAGCTCCTAAAAGTTGTAGGATTCTACCTCAGGTACCGTATCGATCGAATTATGACACATCTCCTCAAACCTCCCATTAAATCATAACCTGCCATCATTATGCTTGTATAGTGTGAATGGGAATATTCAAGCATTAGCAACTCAGTGTCTTGCTAGAATAGCGTTCCATTACACAGAACTGTATGACCAAATATAACCCTAACTTTTACATACCTCAGATCTTTTGTGAGAACCTTCTGCTCAGAACTATGTGTTATTCCCAGCTAGTTGTCAAATGGCTGGAATTTTTGCAGGTCGATAAACTCGATAAACTGGAATCTCCTAAACCAGGGTTGAAGTCTGGGTCCAGAAAGACATAAAATGGTGTAAAAAGAAAATTAAGGTAAATTAATATGGAGACCAAGTCCGTGTTCAGTCCTCTGTGGCTTTGTAAGAAGAAAGTGAGGCTGGAACACTGAAGATTTGGCTTTTCTTTCCCTAAAGAAGTGGCTGCTGGAGCTTCAGGCCCCCCAACTGTGCACAGCATGGGCCTGGAGCTGGGAAAGCCAGAAACAGACCCACTTAACACAGAGAACGATATATTGTGTAAAGAGAAAATTTATATCAGAATACTGTAGAAATATTTAGTAGACTTATATTGGAGAATCCACTTGAGCAATCCTAAAAGATAAAGACGCATACTATTTCACACACTATATTTTACATAACATTACTTTATAATTTAATTAAATGACCGAAAGGCATGTGAACACAAACACCTAATTGTGTGTGTAATGTTTAAAAAAATCGATTTGACTTTTATCAACCTAAACATTTGATGTATTTTATGCTTTTTCTGTTGTTTAATTGATATTTACAAATCATTGTAACAGTTAAGATGTGTTGTTAGGGCTAGAAACAATTTTTTTAAATGTATGTATGCTCAGTATTGCTTTACTGCTCTAACACACAATATATTAGCAAAGTATATCCCCATGCAGTCAGACTGTCACATTCGGTCTATTCAGACTGAGAGGGCAATGAAAGGACCAGTGCAGCTTACACACTGGCTAAACCAACATGAACACAAACACACAAATACACACTCTCTAGTCTATGTCTGGCACCTAATATCATGTTAATGACCCTGTGCCTAAAGGCTGCCTTGCATAATGGGGCTTGCGAGTAGCTGGTCGGTCACTTTAGTGCGGGTGGATTAGGGAAATGCTGTGGTCCCTGTGCAGAGCGGGGTCGCAGGACTAAAGGGTTTACCCCGCACACACACAGGCCCAGACTGACACTCTCTCATTCGGCTGTCACTTTGACTCACCTCTGCGAAGCTCCGCACCCTCTCCTCACAAAAGAGTCTTTCTTGTTTTCTTTCTCTCTGCAGCCGGACGCTCCTGCCTTTGTCCACCTCCAGCTTCCTTTTTTTGTCTTTTTTTTTATTTTTTTTTATCGAGTCTCTATTTTTTGTCTTTCTTGTTTGCTTTGCATTTATCGATGTTTTGTCCTTTATCGTAACCTGTAACGATATTCATTGCAATGTTACCAAAAACTTTGTTAAAATTCTTAAAGCAAGATTGTTTAAAGATTATTACATTTTGTAATTTATATTAGAATCAAAGGATATATTCATAAAATAAATAAAAAAAATTAAACAATAAAACACACAATATATAATTAAACTTACAAAATACAACAGTAACTATATAAAATTCTTCAGTTTAATATTTGAGAGAGTTTACATTTTAAAATTTGAGTGCAGAGCAAATACACGAGTCTTAACTCCTCATGGATTCATGTTATTTCTGTTTTTATTTATTTATTGCAACCCATAAAGCTGACTGGCTAGTTTCATGTCATTCATTTTATATAAATGGAAAAAGATTCTTATTCATGGATTTATTAGCCTAGAATACATATACATATGTACTAATGGGATGCAATAGGAGGTACTGCAGCACACAGTTCCATGGCTTGCTGTTTTGCCATATGTTTTGCCATAACAGGCTGTTTTCCAAAAATAGCATGGCCAGAAACATCTCATTTGTTGGTCATTTGCAAAATACAGAAGGCCCAAATGAGCAATTTGAAATGAGGTACAAAGTAATATAGGTATGGCTTACTAAGGCCTTTAAATGCATATACTGCAGCAGGCTCATTGGTGACCTCTTCCATATGATTTCAAACAGCTTCAAAGCCTATTCTACTGGTTCAAGACCTACTGTTTTACATTTGGATTGTGTTTTAAGATATCTATATGGAGATCACATAACTGTATAGTGATCACTCAGGCTATTGAACTACAAGTAATCACTCTCCACATACGTATGGATACTTATGTTTAATGTTAATGTGACAACAAACTAACATACAAAGAATAGAATCTAACACATGCTGCCATGGAAATATTCATTCAAAATAAACCAAACACATTATATTAATTAACAGCTCAACAGACAGTTGTTTATTTGTAAGGCAGTTCAAGTTCAAGTTTAAATTAAAATGTATAATTTTATGGTAATAATACAATAGCAATTGAATTTTTTTAAAACTTATTTTTCTTCTTACCCAAATCTAAAGCCATCAGACAGATGTTATTGAAGCTTTAACCATCTGTTTGAAGCAAAAGCAAGTATACACTTTTTAGAAATTAGAACAGTAATCAGTTGCGTTGTTTCTGTTTTGACCGGTGCAAAAATTTGGGGTCTGAGATCCCAAACATATGTAACATGGAGAGCGCTGAATTACAAAAGCAAATAAATTTTGAAATTTTGCTTATAATCAGTTTTCAAAACTAATTAGGGATGTTTGCCAATTATGTTATCATTAATCACCCTCAAGAAGTTCCAAACCTAAGCATTTCTGTATTTTGTGGAACACAAATGAAGATATTTTGTCCATAAAATTAATATAAATAGGGTCTAATGTTCTAGTCATTATATGGACAAAAACAATTGAAATAGTCTTCAAAATATATTATTTTGTGTTCTACAAAAGCAAGTCAGTAAAATGACAACAAAATTGAACCATCCCTTCAAGCATCAGCAACCTGCTATTTCAATATGTACATATTTTGTGCTATTAAAATAAACTCTCCGAGACCCCAAACAGAATATGATAAGCCATAAAGACAACATGATATCTGAATTGAAATGCTTATTGCATACTGCAAAATTTGCACATAGCAACTTTTGCATTTGCAACCTTGGCCTGCACATCCACAACACAATTTCTACTCGGCTGTTCGAGAGATGTCTAAACTAGATATCTGAGTATGTGTGTGCGCATGTGTTCGTATGATAGACAGGGACACCGTCTCTTATGTTTCATTATCATTCCTGTTGCAGACCCTCCATGAAAGAGCAAAAATCCAGAGATTTATGAGACGGCTTACCCCCCGCAGAGCACATCATCAATGCCCTGCGCTACCCAGACTAACTCACAAAACATGCACATATATACTTAGACTCTTGCTTTGCCCTCATCTATGCCCAAACCTTCATATGAGCACATACACAGATGCTTCATGACGTTTGTACACTGACAGACAGACAGCACTGTATAGGGAGTGCTGAATTAAGGCTTAAAATAGTCCAAGTGCGAACTGTCAATGGATTGTCGCATTGTGACAATTGCATGTTTTGCACGTACAATTGTTAGTTTTTTTTTCAAATAAGAGACATATCAAAGCACGATTCCTGCTGTGCATAGTTAGAGCAAGCAGACAGGGGAATGAATTTTTCACAGGCTAGCCTCTATCCCAGCACACACACACACACACACACACACACACACACACACATATACATTCACATTCTACTTTTAAGTCTTTTTCATAAATAATTGTGTGTGCAATTTGAGTGACAGTGTGGGCACAGGCAGTACAAATACTAATTAAGTTTCACAGCAGGGGGCGGAGCTGTAAGAACGATTACTTTTGACAAAGAGGAAATTAAACTCGCCGCACAATAACATCATTTGCATATTTATTCACAGAGATGTGCTATAGATGATTTGGACTGGACTGTTAAGCGAGAGCTTAAAACATTTCCTTTCAAAACATTTTCATTTCCTGAAAGATATCTCAAACTTTGCTATAAAACTAGTATTTTAAATCACTCAGTGGGTAACTTGGATTTTCACTTGAGTATAGATGTCTTCAGACTGCTTTTCCTATTGAAATTAATTTTTCTTTGGGAACCTCATGAATGCTGTTTAATCCCAGCAAATTAGACATCTCAAGTAAGACATATAAGAAAATAAATAAATAAATCATGCTTTGGTGAATCCTATTTATGACAAAAAGTCACAATTATGACACATGTCGAAATTATGACATTTAAATTTAAATTATGAGATAAAAATCATTATAACAAGATTGCATTTTGTCATAATTGATTTTTTGTGTATGACATACTAAATGATAATTATGACATACTAAATCATAATTATGAGAATATTAAGGCAAAATTATGACAAGTTTATATTATAACATACTATGACCATTTTGACGTTTTATGTCCTAACTGACTTTATTTCAATTATTTCAAGTCATAATTTTGATATACTAATTCATAATTATGAGATAAAAAGTTTAAAATATGATATACTCAATCATTTACATTTACATTTACATTTATTCATTTAGCTGACGCTTTTATACAAAGCGACTTACAATTGCTATATATGTCAGAGGTCGCACGCCTCTGGAGCAACTAGGGGTTAAGTGTCTTGCTCAGGGACACATTGGTGTCTCACAGTGGATTCGAACCCGGGTCTCTCACACCAAAGGCATGTGTCTTATCCATTGCGCCACCACCACAATCATAAATTATGACTTATATATGATTATGACTAAATCATAATTGAGATTAGAAAGTTAACATTTTGAGATAAAAGTTGAAAATATTAACTTTTTATGTCATAATTATGACGTCATATTTTGACTTAGTAGCCATGTCATAACTTCGACTTTTCATCACATTAATATAATTTAGTATGACATAATTTCGACTTTTTATGTCATGATCTAGGCCTACAAAAGCATGATTATTTTTTTCTTATATGGCGGAAATGTGTTTTCATATGTAGGCTATATTGTTAGATACATAGGCTACACAAAACCGGCTGGCAGGTGACTCACCTGCAGATAACAGTGAGTGAGGTCATGCAGGAGGTGAGGGAGGGGAGAGAATGTCCTCTTGACTTTGGATAAAAGAATGTATGAGTAAAACCACACGTGCTGTCACTAACACCCACGCATACATTCCCACGTATCGGGTAAAAAGAGCTAGTTCACCCAAAAAAAGAAAATTCATTATTTGGTCCCATGCAAATACGTGAACACAGACGTGAGCGCTTGCACTACCAACTATCAATGTCCGTTTTAACATGCGTTGTTGATCAGGCCTTAAAAAGATCTCATTCAAATGCATATATATATATATATAAATGCAATTGAATATATTCATATATGAATATATTGCTCAAAATATTGTTGAGCAAGTTAAGTAAAGTGAATATATATATATATATATATATATATATATATATATATATATATATATATATATATATATATATATATATATATATATAAATGCATAATATTCACTTTACTTAACTTGCTCAACAATATTTTCTTCAAACTGTTGCTCCACCCTGATAGTATTTGAACCGAAAGAAAAATCTCGTCGCAAAACAAAACAGTAGGATCGTCTGATTTCCATCGAGCACCGAGATTCTAAATTGGGGCGTGTCAAACATGGTAGAAACAACGGATGCAACGTAGTTTATGGTAAAATAATAATAATAATATGGTAAATAAAAAAAATCAAATAGCAAATTGCATTCTTTGTTCTTCATTGAGTTAGTCATTGAGTTCATTGAGTTTTTTAATTTTTATATATAAATAGGCCTCTTGGTGACGTTTTTGTGGGCGGAGCTTAGCTGGTGGCAGAACGATCCCTCTGGCCTCTTCACTAACGTTAGTTTGCAAGTTTTGTTAGCTTGTTTTTTAATAATGACTGGATAAAATCCGATTTTATCTTAATGTGCAAGGTCACTCACTGTCCAGGACCGCGATTGTTATTTGCAAAAGTAAATTTTAACGGACATCCCAGATAGGCTGACCCCTTTTCAGCGCTGCGCTCGTTGTCTTTTGTCTTCTGGTCTGTATTTTCACAGCGATCTTGCTTATTTATGAATGAACGGCTCGTTTTAAAATCTTCCCGGTCTAGTGACATTTTAAGACCTCATGATAACTTTTGTTAACTTTACATTAAGTAAATCTGCTTCAAAAGCTAATTACTCCTGGACAACAATGCCATAGAAATATACAGAACAACCGCAAAAACGGAAGTTCAAAGACAATAATCTAAAGATGGCTGCGCCCTTGTTTCTCTGGCGAATAAGGTCTCATAGACATAATTTGTATATATATATGTATATATAAATATTATTGTCCAGCACAATTAGGCCTACATGATAATAGTATTATTCACTATATAAATAAAGGATAGGCTAAATAAATCAAATATAAAAAAATATTTTTATATACTGAATTTTATACTGTGCATGTGTAAATGGTGGTCATCAAGTAATATTTTCAGTCTGTTCCTTACACAAAACTGCCATATGGTTTCAGAACACCTTTACAGTTGTATACATGAGGGTGAGCAAATGATGAGAGAATTTTCATTTTGTGTGAACCATCCCTTTAATGCCACCATGAAAAAGTTGTGATAGTCTTTTCTTCCCTATAGTGCTGCAGCCTAAACTTGAGTGAAACAGCTTCTCAAACAAGAAAAAATGTAGGGCGGAACTTGATTTCATGGTGACTTTAAGATACCCCTCTGTAGTAGATTTTACTGGCCATTTTCCAATTATTTCTTTTGTTTATGTGTGTTTGCAGTTTTTCAAAGATGTGCTGTTTCTTGTCTTTAAGTATCAAATCATATAGGCCTACATATACTACGTAATAAAAACATATACATGCACTCACATACAAAGGGGCCTGTCATGTGATGCTGACTTCATGTCATTCTACTTTAGGAGCAACAAGAGGGATTAAAAAAAAGAAGCAAATGTGTACGAAGGCCGGTTCAGGTGTTGTCCTAGTAGTGTGTGAAAGATGTGCGTGGGTGGATTGTTTATGGCTGTTAGAAATGGGGGCAGTATGTTTAAGTCACTGCTGAGTGATGAACAGTTTTTGTATGAGCAGGTGAGTTTGCTCACATTTGAAAAGAGTTTGCTTGAATGCCAGCTTTTTTTTGTTTGTTTTTTTTGCCTTTCTTTCATTGTATTTTAGACATTGTTTATGCGTTAATTTCAATCTTTCAATCAATCTTGTATCAACATACATGATCCTATGTCTGCTGCAGCGCCTTATCTCCTGACCTGGTCTAGTAGAGCTGACCGCTGACCAATGTGCTGTACTGCCATCTAGTGGCATCTCTGCAGAATTTTCTACGTAAGAGGAGGCGCGGCCAGTGTAACTTGATTGTGTCGAGGTTTCAGTTCTCATCGCAGTTATTTTACCTGTTATTATGCTGCTTGATATTTCATTTTTTTTGTTATTTTTGTTATTTGTAATAATATTTGTATCCTAATCATAAACACACTGGTTTGTAGAAGAGAAAGAGAGACTAGTTGTCACAACGGAAACCTACTTCGCCTCGTTGCAATTACAATAGACTACAATTCCCAGTGAAAATTGCACGGGGTGTACGGTTGCTTAGCAACGCCGTCACACGAAGATGGACGCTTCTGAGACGCTACGTGATGAAGTTACTTTACAAGGTGAAATAACACTTTTAATGCTTCATTTTGACACAAAACCATGTGTTTGAGAAACGCCTATTGTTCGTTTGTCGTTTAAACGCAATTCTTATATAATTTTGATTAAAAAACAACTCTTTAACTCTAGGTTATCAGCAGTAAACAAACCTGATAGCTGCTTGCCTAACAGTAACACAAAGTTATTGTCATGTAAAACAATATTAAAATTGTTTAGCAAAATTTCATGCAGACATATTAGAACATTCATCATGCATATTTTCTCAGTGTGACAAAAACACAATTTACATTTTCCTGTTTTAATGGCATTTTAATTTCAGAGCAGGCAGATGTTTTGGTGGTTGAAGAGTGTGATGGAAACAACGAGGAAGAGCACAATAAGTTAATACCACATGATATGTATTACAGCTATGAGGAACTGTGCTCCAGACCCTTCATCACTGCAGACTCCAACATCCCACAGAACCTACTGCACCTCTCGTATCCACAGCAATTAAAACTAAATAAAATATATACTATATTACTATTTATGCTACCAGTCAAAAGTGTGAAATAATTACGATTTTTTAAATGTTTTTGCACACCGAGGCTGCATTATTTGATTAAAATGCTGTAAAAACAGTAATATTGTAAAAAACAACAACAACAACAAAAAAAAAAAACTATTTGAATGTGTTTTTAAAATGTAATTTATTCCTGTGATGACAAATCAGAATTTTCAGCATCATTACTCCAGTCCTCAGTGTGAAACGATCCTTCAGAAATCATTCTAATGTGCTGATTTGCTGCTCAAGAAACATTTCTTATTATTATCAATGCTGAAAACAGTTGGAACTGCTTAATATTTTTGTGGAAACCGCAGTACACTACCATTCAAAAGTGATTAAATGTGACAGTAGATATTTATAATGTGTTACGAAAGATTTTTATTTAAAATAAATGTTATTCATTGAACTTTCTGTACATTGAACATTCTATTCATTCAGTTTCTAAAAAAAATGTATGCAGCAAAAACTTTTTTAATGTTAATAATTATAAGAACCATTAATAATAATTGAGCACCAGTAATAATTGATAATAATTTCTGAAGGATCATGTGACACTAAAGACTATGTAAGTAATGGCTGCTGAAATTTCAGCTTTGCCATCACAGGAATAATTGATCAAATAAATGCAGCCTTGGTGAGTTTAAGAGACTTCTTTAAAACATTACAAATCTTGATTATTATACAGTATATATAACTAGATGAAAAAGTTTGTAGACAAACTTTAAGTTGGCATGAAAAAGCCTTGCCAGAAAGTTTGAAGAATTTTTAAAAGCTTGAAGTTTAAGTTTTAGTTTTAAAAGTTTGAATGTTTTCAGTTTCAATTAGTTTAAGTTTAATGTAGTAGTTTTAAAAGTTTGTAGAAGTTTGACGGTTTTCAGTTTAGAAATATTAGATAGAAGGGAAGTTTAAATTAGTCTTGATTGATTAGAAATAGTACATAGAGCGGCAGCTGATGGAGTCTAATGAGCCTCTCCAACTGTCAAAATTTGAATTTAGTTTGAAGTTAGAATGAAAGAAAGCAAGATTAGTAAGAAAGAGAAAAAGAAAGAAAGAAAGAAAGAAAGAAAGAAGAGAATGAAAGAAAGAAAAAGAAAGAAAGAAGATGAGTCTCAATGAATTAGAAACAGTACATAGAATGGCAGCTGATGGAGTCTAATGAGCCTTTCCAAGAGGCTTTCCAAGAAAATGTCAAAATTTTAATTTAGTTTGGAGTTAGAATGAAAGAAAGAAATATTAGTTAGTTAGAAAGAAAGAAAGAAAGAAAGAAAGAAAGAAAGAAAGAATGATTAGTTAAAAAGATAGATAGATAGATAGATAGATAGATAGATAGATAGATTAGCAAGAAAGAAAGAAAGAAAGAAAGAAAGCTTAAATGAGTCTCAATGAATTAGAAATAGTACATAGAATGGCAGCTGATGGAGTCTAATGAGCCTCACCAACTGTCAACATTTGAATTTAGGCAGTTGAAGTTTAAATAGTCTTGGCTCAATTTGAACATTCCGCAATGAAAGTCTATTGGATTTTTCCAAGTTTTTATCAGCAATTTTAGGAAAACAGCAAGTCTGATCAGTCTACTCTAAATAGATGAAGCAACTCGAGTCAGAACAGTTTGAAGGTCTAGTCTGAGATAGTGGTTATAGCTTGAACAGTTTAGGAGGAGTTACGTGGAGAAATTTAGTCTAATAATAATAATAATAATAAAAATAATAATCTTAAGTACAATATCAGTAAGTTGGCTTTTCCAAGCCAACTTAATAAGTTTGTTGTCTTGGGAAGACTATCTGTTCATTTAATTTGCTTCTTAAACTGAGCCCAGACATTCGTTTGGCTATGACTGTGGGCGGAGAGGAAACCTACAGCTATTGGATGAGCATACGTTGGCCTTCATAGCCGGAAATCTGCTCATCCTATTGGATGTGCACACCAAAGAGCAGTGTTATATCCGCTCTAGCAGCGGGGGCGGCATTGGTGCCATCATGGTACATTAATACTGTTATTTCGGTGACTGTATGTTAATAGAAATGCAAGAGCTGAAAATATAGCTGTGAGCAGCAATTATCGGGGTTCAATTGCCAATTGCCAAAAGTCCTTTAATCATGTGCGTAAAAAAGGTATTATGTTTCATTTAGCAAGCCTGTAACCATCTCAATCATAGATGAAAAAGGCCATTTACAGCCAATACAGGCAATATATGGTTTTTAAAGCTTTTCAACAGTTATGGCCCCACCTATGGGCCGATCTCCATAAAAGTTTGCATGCTACTTTAGAATCACGTGCCACATGTGCTCACCTAATGCAGAGTTCTGCCATGCCTGTTTTCTTAAGGACCTAGCTATAGCTATCCAAAGGCCAAAGTTAAATTTTCTTTGATAATTATTGACCTAGAGAGTTCTGTAAATTGTGACTCAGTGGTTTTATCGAGGTTGAGCCAAAAACCTAGGACTAGTTCACGAAAGTCGGTTTTTGAAATAATCTCCAATACAGGTAGCCTGGTTAAAACCAGACCATTCTCAGTAGTAACCGAGTTATGGTCTGGCAAAGCTTCTTTAATAACTCATTTCCAAAGGGGCGTCACCAAAGGACGTCGCTCAAATGCCTCTGGGCGCAATTGGATAGACATAAAACCAATCAGAGCGATCGTCATCGTGTAAAGCCATATGCTGCGTCCCAATTCGCCTAAGTTACACTACGCCATAAAAGTATGTACTCTTTTTGTGAAGAAAAGGTATTTACTTTTGAATGTGTAGCAAAAAAAGTAGGCAAGCTTTGGGACATACTACTTCGTCATCTTTATTGGACGGATCTGTCGCGTGCATTCTGTCACGTAAACTGCCCTGTCAATCATCTTGTCACAGTTAAAATCTTCTATTAAATCTAATTTAATTTCCTACTGTTTCGGAGAGAAATGTAGTAGCACGTTCATCTGCCAGTGGGTCTTTAATGGAGACTGTGCTCATGTGTTTGCAATTTGAATATAATAATGCATTTAAAAGTTGCTGCGCTTCACCAACGGACGTCGCTCAAATGCCTCTGGGCGCAATTGGATAGACCTAAAACCAATCAGAGCGATCGTCATCGTGTAAAGCCCGCCCCAACGTTTCTGATTGGTGCCGCGATTTCGACGGATTAGAAATGGGCTTGAATGAGCTCTTTGCCAGACTACTTGCAGAGCAAATCTAAATTTGCCGGAATGAGGAGTTCTACCATGCGGTATGAATGTCGTGGGCGTGTGTGAAAAATCTTGTGGTATACAATCCCTTAGGCACGTGAAAAGCGTAAAGGCACCCCTCCCAGGCCCTGTCCCAAATGGCACACTTCATATGCACTTTCGGTCTTGTGGACTTACAATGGCTGCTGCGTGCGCATGTCCGTTAAGTCCATGAGACCGTAGGGTGTTCCATTTGTCATTTTAGGTCTCAGAAGGGTGCTCTCGAGCGCCCCCTATATGCGTCGATTTGCGCCCTCGATGCGCACTTTTGCTGAGCCCGCACTGATGCGAGCTCCGCAGCAGACTTCTTCTGACAGTCAAAGCGGCGTTACGTCACAAAAGTGCGGATTTAGAGGAAGATCGCGAGTGCTTAGGGTGCAATTTGGGACAGGACCCCAGTGGCCGATTTCTTTCGAATTTCTTACAAGGCCTCTAGGGCCGTGAGTCAAACAGGCCCAGCGAGTTTAGATCTGAATCGGCCTCCGTTAAGCTTGTCTGATAGCTGCTCAAAATTCATTGGCCGCCGCCAACCGCGTTTTTCGAGATACGTGAATGTCCTCAAAGGCAGTCTTGGCACATTGGACAAAGACACAGCATAACAATTTTCAAGTCAATCAGACTTAGGGCTGCGTAGTTATAGACATTTTTATGTTTTTTCCATGTCATAGCGCCACCAAGTATACCAACTATGCGCTTGAACCCATAAATACCAAATACCAACAACAACAAAGAATGGCCTTGACATATGAGTGTATGAGCAACATGAGAAAAGTCATAGCTCTTACTTTTTACAGGCTCAGACACATTTATTCATCATTCATTTTACACTCTATTGTATGCACATAGATTATTATGCACAATTATGGGGTTATATAGCCTACAGATTTGTGTGGACCTGAAGACCTAATATCTCCTTTCGTCTCTTCAAAGACTCATCCAAGTAAGCAATATTTCGCAGTGGCAGAGAAAGGCCGTCAGCCTAATATCATCATATATGAGTACCCATCCCTGCGGCCTTACAGGATCCTCAGAGGTAGGACATCAGTGGCAGGTCAAATGTCTTACAAAAGTGTAACTTAAATTTGAACAAGATGTGATTTGAGACAGAATCATACATACATAATTGTAGTTTGTTGTGTTTAATATGAAGGTGGCACAGGCAGCACATATAGCTATGTGGATTTTAATCGGGATGGCTCTCTACTGGCCAGTGTGGGTGGTGCTCCAGACTACATGCTTACACTCTGGGACTGGAGGCAAGAACAAGTGACGCTGTGCAATAAAGCTTTTGCTCAGGACGTCTACAGGGCCACCTTTTCGCCCGACTGTGTTGGACAGCTTACTACTTCTGGCTCTGGGCACATTAGGTCTGTATTACTATAATTTATCCACTTATGAATTTGCATTTAAAACATTTTTTAAAAAGATCTTTCAAAGATGCTTTTTGTATGTTAAGAAATAATATTTATACACTACCGTTCAAGGGTTTGGGGTCAGTAATTTTTTTTTTATTAAACTTTTTGCTTACTTTAAAATTTATTCAAAGACATTGTTGTGTCAGGATCATTGTTACACACCTGCTTTCAACAGTGAGAATAAAAACAAAGGTTTCTTGAGGAGCAAATCAGCATTAGAATGATTTCTGAAGGGTCATGTGACACTGAAGACTGGAGTAATGATGCTGAAAATTCTGATTTGCCATTACAGGATTAAAAAGAAAAAAGAAAACAGTTATTATAAAATAGTATTACACAATATTACTGTTTTTACTGTGTTTCTGACCAAATAAATGCAGCCTTAGTGAGCAAAAGAGACTTTTTCAAAAACATAATAAGATCTTACCGACCCCAAACGTTCGAACAGTCTATATATGTGCTGAGAGAGTTTGGGTTTAATGTTTTTTAGATTCTGGAAAATGGCCAGTACCTTCACTGGTTTAAAGTTGCAAGGGTTGCTTGGAAGTTTTGGAAAAACAACTGTAACAGATATAGAAGGATACGTGGAGCTTCCTGATGGAAAGGTTTTTTTCAGCACCTTCTTACATTTTGCATGTTCACACGCACAAACCTACAGACTTTTAAATGAAATATGTTCTTGAAGAAATTGATCTTTCTTTCTCTCTCTCTCTCCCAGGTTGTGTCAGGATCAGAGTGGGGAAATATGCTCCTTTGGGAGGGGGGTCTGATAAAGGTGGAAATATGCCGTAAAGGTAGACGCACGTGTCATAGCGGAACCATTTACCAGTTTAATCTGGATGAGGGAGAACTAATGACTATAGGATCTGATGGTGTCGTCAGAGTAAGTACAGGTTACTTAGTGAGATTATGCTACTTCACTGGTTTTTGCTGTTGCTAAAAAGTGTAAACTTATTTGAAACAAATTCATTTAATGGGGAGGATGTTTTTTGTTTTTTTGAAAGGTTTTAAAGCAATTTCTCCATCTTTTTCCTCAGAGCTGGAATTTGGAGACCATAGACACGGCAGATGCAGTTGATGAGAGTGGCCTGTTTGAGACTGAGCCCATGAATGAGATAACAGTAGGCCGTAATGTCAGCTTGTACTCTATGGTCAAGAGCTCCATCCCAGAAACCTCCAACTGGTTTGCTCAGGTATGAAATCTTTTTCTTTTAGATGTGGAACTTGCTTTATGTATGTATGAATGTATGTGTGTATGTATGTATGTATGTATGTGTGTATTTTTTTAACCATCCAGGACCTAGTCTGAATCTTTGTGTCTGTGTGTGGGTTTGATTTTTAACAGGATTCTAAAGGCAGTATTTGGAAACTGGATCTCTCATTCTCCAACATTGTGAGTCAAGTTAAACAGGTTAAAAGATGAATCGTTTTTTTTTTTTTTTTTTATGGTGGATCCTATTAGCATTTTTTCTGGTCTTTTGTCTTGCAGACCCAAGATCCAAAGTGTCTCTTTTCATTTCATGCTGGTGCCATTCAGGGCATGGATGTTTCTGAAAGTAGCCACCTCATGGCTACTACAGCCTTGGACTGTAAGAAAAAATGTTGCATTGACCAAACATATACCCACATACCTACATAATGTGCTTCTGTAAATAATAACAAATACCATTTTATCCTACCCAGCCTCTGTCAGGGTGTTTGACTTTCTTTCAAAGAAAGAGCTCACGATAAGTCGCTTCAATCAAGGAGGGACAACGCTCACCTGGGCCTCAGACACGGTAATGTAAATGAACTTCTTAGAAACATGCTTGGAGACTCTCTGTGCATCATAGGATTGAGTGCATAGGGATGTCCAATATTAAAATTCTGGAAGATAATATAAGCTGATAATTATTTTAATGTGATGGCCAATAACCAATAAACAGTCAAGTAAAGTCAAGTCACCTTTATTTATATAGGGCAATACAGATTGTTTCAAAGCAGCTTAACAGTGATAACAGGAAAATTATTCAATGATGCAAAGAGTTCATTTCGGCTGTACAGCAGCTCTAAAAGAAAATAGTGTCATTGTTCAGCTAAAGTCAGTTAAGTGTTGATTCAGTTCCATTGCAAAGAAAAACAATTGTTAAATTAGTTCATTTCATCTATAAAACAGTTCTGCAGAAAAACAGTGATGTCATTATTCAGCTCAGTTCAGTTCTCATCCATTAGTGTCAATAATATTGTTGAATTTTAAGTGTTCCCTAAGCAAGCCAGAGGCGACATTGAAACTCAATATTGATATTGAAACTCTTTACAATTTTGTCTAAATAAAAAAAAAATACACAAAAAACTGAAATATTTTTTTATTCTACAGTGTTGTTGTTGTACACTAAAAGTAAAACTATCGAATTTTTTTTTTAATAATTGAAATAAAGCTGAAATAAAATAAAACATAAATATTACATGAAAAACTTAAACCTAAAACTTGAAATAGGACTAAATAAAATAAATAGGTTTAAATTGAAGTGCTAAAATAACAACAACAAAAAAACTTAAAATAAGAATAAATTAAAGATAATATAGAAATTAAAAATATATATATTTAATGACAAATGCACATAACAAAATTACCAAGACTTAAACTAAAATGAAAAATGAAAAAAAAAAAAAATATATATATATATATAAATTCAAATGATTAATAAATATTATAAATGTATATAAATACTACTAATATAACACTGAAATTCTACAAGTGAATTTAGGAAACACAACATTATGATTTACAGTATGAAAAATGGATATTCATTTTGAGATTGGACAAAGATTATATTTATCAGTGTTATAAATGATTAGTGTTTTTAAAGATGAACTTTAAGTGAGTGTTTGATGACAGCAAAGGTAACTTATATGTAAAAATAGGGCTTTCACAAATAAATATCCAATATCAAACAATACAGATACATTTAAAAGTCTCTAATATTGGCTGATAAGCAGTATAGTACCAGGATGTGTGCATATTGGATATTGATGGAGAGTGTGTCTGTCTCCGCAGCTGAACAGTGCTGGGGGTCTGCTGGTTGTCGGGTTTGATGATGGTGTGGTACGTCTCTTAGAGCTGTATAACCCTCAGAGTCTGCACACGGTTGCAGGGCGCACACGCTCTGGATATGCCGAACTCCGCCTTAGACAAGCTCTCAAGCCCCACAATGCAACTGTTACTGCCATCGCTTATGAGAGAAGTAGAAAGATCATGGCTACTGGGGTAAGGGTTGAGTGAGTGAGCATGATTTGTGTCGGAATATTCTGCTGTTAATATTACATTTTCTCTCTGTCTTTAGAGTGCAGACAGCACTGTTTTCTTCTTTGCGGTGGGAGAAACATATGAGCCAATTGGTTTTGTTACTGTCCCAGGGCCTGTGCAAGGCCTGGAGTGGTCACCTCAGTCACATGTGAGTGATGATGATAGTTAAAGGGATGGTTCGGAATAAAATCAACCTAGGGTCCTTTGCACCATGACCTCGAGCCAAACACCCCCCCAGAATCCTTTTTTCCCTTGGTCGAACATTATTAAAGTTAGAGCTTATTTAGAGATATAAGTGTTATGTAAATAAACTCCTGATGTACTTACAAACTTTCCAATGCCTCGTTTTATGAGTACAGAACCTATTTGTACTACTGTAGAAGATTGGTACCATTCTGGGCATTATTAGTGGGGTAATTTACGAGATACATCCTTGGATCCATTAGTGCCTGCACTAAGCCATTCAGCTGATATCTCTAAATAAGCTCTAACTTTAATAATGTTCGACCAAGGGAAAAAAGGCTCGAGGCATGGTGCAAAGGACCCTAGGTTGATTTTACTCCGAACCATCCCTTTAAAGGTAGGGTAGGTAGGATTTTTCTAAAAAACTTTTTTTTCAAATTTGTTTAAACTGTCTTTATATACCAATACATAATTTAAATGTAAGTGCTCTGAAAAAGAGAGTATAAAAATTGAGTGACTGTAGACCTTTTAATCTGCAATAAACACAGCTCATTATTTCCATCCGGTACGAAACAATTGATTGGTTTGGGCGACTGTCACTCTCTCTCGCAACCATGGCTACCACCCCTGTTGCTACAAGATCTGCCCATATGCACGCGCTCACCCGTTTGATTTGAGGAGTGCAAGAGAGGCGCGGAACCTACGAAGAGTAAAATTATGGCAGAGAAAGAGCATTCAAAATTCAAAGCACCTGCATATGCAGTCAGCGAAGGCAAACAAGGCAAAAAAAGAATCTTGAAGGACCTCCTCTGCTTCGCCCTCGACCTGTCCTCGAACCGATGATGCGGTACTTGTCTCCGGAGTGTAACGTTAGTCCTCCTCAGAGTCAACAGTGTTTTCATCATGGAAACTCTTACATGCAAAACACCGTATATGTTATGAATCTTACACGAAATTCATCTTCATCACAGTGTAACTGATGGTAATGGAAAAACGTGTATCAATGCAACCTGTTTTTAGCTTTGCCTTATAAATATAGCTCGTTACCTATAAATATAGCTCGTTACCGAATCAAACAAAATATATTTTAAACTTTACCAGTATCGATATGCTAGCTTGATAGTGAGTACTAAAAGCCATCTTATTTGTTTATATTTATAGTGATAAAGTTAGGTATTTTATTACATGTGATTCTGACATGATGTCACTGCATGCACTGCGCTCCTTCCTCTCCACTCGTCTCAGGTAAATAAATAAGTAAATAAATGCGTCTTCCAGCTGAGCCTGAGCGTCGCGCGTTCATGTGTTTTGGGGGCGTGGCTTTGGAAGAAGCTCAGAAGGGAGGGGGTGGAGTGAATGGAAATAATTAGCTGTGTTTACAACAGTCGTGAGAGGTCTACAGACACTCGATTTTTATACTCTCTTTTTCAGAGTACTTACATTTTAATTATGTATTGGTATATAAAGACAGTTTAAACAAATTTGGAATGTTTTTTTTTTTGAAAAATCCTACCTACCCTGCCTTTAACTGTGCAACTCACTGAGGCTCTTGTTGGGATTGTATCATATGATTTATCGTAGCGCACTGAAGCTTTGTGTATGTGTTTAAAGGAAAAAAACACTTTGCTGATCTTCTGTCAAAATGGTCACGTGGTGGAAGTTCAATGTCCTGATCCTGGAGCACAGACTGGTGGAAACACCTTCCAGCTTTCAGGACTTCCCACAATGCATTTCTACTTCAGAAGCATCAAGTCCCGAATTAAGGTTATCCACTGACTCTCTTTTTGCCGTTCTCTCTCTATTTCTCTTTAAGTTTGTATTGTTGTTTTATTTTGTTGTATTCAGCTTTCATTCATATTTGATTTACTTTTAAAATTTATTATTTTAAAATAAATTATTCAAAAAAACCACAACTTTAATGTATTCATTTTTTTTAACTATTTTTCTACATTTAATTCTATTGATTGGGATTTATATTATTAAATTAATAATTATTTATATGCACAGTGATGATACAAACAAAATGATTAAAATCATAGCAATGGTCAGTAATAATGTCTATGATGTTTAATGTTCGATGCATGTGTGTTTTCAGAGAGATGCAGAGGTAGCACTCAGGCAGGCCAGAAAAGAGAAGAAAAAGAAGGAGAGGGAGGAACGCTTGAAGAAACTGTTGGAGCAGAAGCCAGATGCCACAGAGGAGGAACTACATGAGAAAGAGGAAGAAGAAGATGAGGAAGAAGTGGAACTGCCTCCTCTTTACATTCCATCTCAACCCAGTCCTCTACACTGTGGCTTTTACTCAACACCAGGGTCATTCTGGCTTTCTATGGTAAATAAATACACTCACAGACATACACTACAGTTCAAAAGTTAGTAAGATATTTTTAAAAGAAAATAATACTGTTATTCAGTAAGGATGCATCAAATTGATCAAAAAGTGACAGTAAAATGCTGAACAGTTATTTCGAACTTTCTATTAATCAAAGAATCCTGTAAAATATATAATTGTTTCCACAAAATTATTAAGGAGCACAATGATGGTAATAAGACATGTTTCTTGAGCAAATCAGCATATTATGATTTGTGATTATAAATCAGAAAATATGATTTCTGAAGGATCATGTGACACTGAACATGAAAATTCAGGTTTGCTTTCACATGAATAGATTGCTTTTTAAATATATTCAAAACAATTATTTTAAATTGTTATAATATTTCACAATATTTGTACAAACTGCTCCGAGACAAAAAAGGTTGGAGATCCAAGCGCAGCTTTTATTAGAGGGACAATCCAGACTGTAATCTAAAATAGAGGCAACAGGTCAATAACCAGGCAGGTAATCCAAACAAGCAAACAAGGCAGGAAACACAGGCAAAAGGGTAATCCAAAAACAGGCAAGAAATCCAAAAACCAAGAGACATGAACCAGGGAAAAGGCTTAGAAGTGCAGGATTTGCAAAACCTCGCAGTGAATTAGCCCTATTCGTACGATAATTGTTTCTTATGTGGACGTCCATAAAAAATAAGTTTATTGACGGTGGAGGAGCGAGTTTTGTAATCCCACAAACGCGCTGCTCACGTGGTCAGTCACATGATTGTCTCCTGTAAATATCTGTATTTAATTTAATAATATGAAAACAATGTTCTATTTATTATTTTATTATTTAAATCTCATTTGTAAAAATAGGAAGCTAGACGCACGTATGCTATATTTGAAATGGTTTTCTGTCTTGCATTTTATCTCAAAAGGATGTCATTTAAAAAATATGGACATTAGCAGAAACAAGTTAATGCAGCCTCTTATTTACATGAGGTAAAAATAAAGCTGCTTGGTTTGTATTTTTAATGTTGTGCATAATAGCCTACATATTTTAAAATTGCATCATATATTGTTGCCACAATGACAGCTCATTTCAAACGTTTTTTCTCTTTCTCCTTTTCGCTGAGGTGGAGCGGTGAAGAAATATTATTCTTGTAAATATTTTACAGCATTTCAATAATAAAAGTGTACATCTTTAAAAAGTATGCAAATTATGGTGAAGCGCAACAGTTATCTTACGTACGGTGCTTGGCAGTGATCAAAAAGGATTTAAATTTTTGAAGCGATCTCTTCTTAAACACAGAGATGTGGATTCGGACGGCAATTAAATGACCACACAACCTTGGTGTTTGTCAAAAAACAGTAGGTAATTCGGCTGGGGATTTTTACACAGGTGGTGGGAGAAAAACCACTGACATTCTGGATTTAAGGATGGCTGACGCGAAACAGTCGTTCCGAAGCTTTGCGAGATCCCGAAGCGCAGATGTTTCGAAACACTGATCCGAAGCGTGATTCAAAACACCCATGTCACATGACTATGGCCAAACGAAGCCTCGAAGTGTTTCACTAAGTGTTTCATCAGGTGTGGTCCGCCGAATCAGCGTTTGATTGACACGGTCGGGAACAGACCACACAGTCGCACATCTGTATAAAAGTGAAATCAACGCATATTGACCTCGTGGGTTTTTGTGAGAGGAGTTTGATTTTGAGATAGTGGATTTTTGGTGATATAGTGACATAATGCGATTTGATTTATAGGCTATTTGGCCTTGCATTTAAATTTAACTGGAATTTAAATGAAACTGGAAAGAGATAGCAGTAATCTTTCCTCATTTGTATGTCCTAGCTAAAAAAAATATCTCCGCCGTCTGCGTCAATGGCCTCGTGGTCAGTGCGCCGACATGTAGCGCCTTTGCACTCGGGCGTCCCGAGTTCGAGTCCCGGCTCGTAGACCTTTCCCGCCTCGTTTTTTTGTCATCTCTCTACTGTCCTGTCACAATAAAAGGAAAATCACCAAAACAATATATATATATATATATATCTTTGCATGCCAGCAACAAGTGTCCCTTGTGAGAGGATTTTTTCAAAGGCTGGAGAAATTATCTGTAAAAAAAGAAGTAGGCCTAGTCTAAGTCCTTCCACAGCAGAGAAATTAATATTTTTGAATAAAAATCTCTAAAAAAGTGAGACATTGTGGCTTGATTTCTTTTATTAATATTCATTTTGCAAGACCAAAATAACATTATGCACAGTGAGGAGCCTATAGGTTACAAGCTTCACATATTAGAAAATTATAATAATAAAAAAACAACACATTTTTTTAATGGCTCGTCAAGGTTGTTTCAGATCAACACCTGCAAGTGACCACTAGGTGTCACCGTTGAGACGGGTGTCGGATTGATTCGAAGCCTCGAAACAATATGGCACATTTGGTTCAACTGTTTCATTGCTTCACGAGGCCTCGATCTGGCCATCACTATCTGGATTTGGACAGCAATAAAATCACCAACTAACCCCTGTCAATGTTGAAAATACCTTAGGTCGTAAGAGAACCATGAGAAACAGTTACCATCCGAATAAGTCTGTGAACATGGTTTAAATAGGCTGAGACTGACAATGTAATGAGGAACAGCTGAATGCAATCATTTATGATGAGTCCAGGCAAAGGATTATGGGGAATGAAGTCCATGACTGAGTGGCAATTGTTAGGGGTGGAGTGCCCTCTGGTGGCTATCACTGGCACTCCAAATGGTGATCTTAGCAATATTATTATTTATTTATTTATTTTTTACTGTATTTTACTCAAATAAATGCAGCCTCGGTGAGCATAAGATACTTCTTTTAAAAAATCTTTCATATCCCAGACTTTTTAACTTCAATGTTACTAATAAATGTGCTGTGTGTGTCACTGAAATGCCCCTCTTTCTCTTTCTCTCACTCTCTCTTTCAGGGTGGCTATGACTCAGGGTATCTGTACCACTGTAAATTCTCTGAAGAGCAAATTCAAGATCCATTAGAGAGAAAAGATGAGCCCTTCTTCTTCTTACCTGTGCATGACACAGACCATAACCCCATTCTCACCATCACTTTCAAGTAAGGTTTTTCTCTCTCTACACTTGGTGTGTCTATGTGTGCATGTGTTTCTCTAATAGCCTAGGAACTGAGAAATCATTATTAGTTTCCTTATTGGATTCTATTTATTTTGTTTATTTTTATTCAGCAATTAATCAGAAGGATGATATTTTCCACACCTTACTTCTCATTCTTCCTGTCTTAGTTCCAGCAGGCAGTTATTGTTATGTGGCATGGAGGATGGCAGTATTCGGGCGTACCCTGTACAGGCCTCTGACCATCAGCTCAGCTCCATGCAGGCTTACTGGGCCCTCAGCGTCCATGACAATCAGTACGGCTGTGTGTGCCACCTCCGCTTCAGCTTTGATGACATGTTTGTCCTGACCGCAGGAGAGGATGGCAACATCTTTTCTTTCAGCTGTTTGCCAGAGGAGGAGCTCCAGAAAGCCATGCAGCTCAAACATGCCAAAGTGCCCTCTCCACGGGTTAGTGTATATGTATGTTTGTGGGTGGGTTAGTGTGTACTTATGTGTTTCAACTTTACCACCTTATTCTGTCATGAAAACAGGTTGGGCTGGAGTTGGAGAAAGCAGCACAGGACATAGAGGATCCATCTGCTTACAGGTGACAATGTGTATATTGTGTATAATGTATATATTATATGTAAATAAAGCAAGCAATAGGGTCAAGGCTTGTGTTTTTTCCACTTACAAAGACACAAGAGCAGTGCTTATCTCCATGCTTTTCTGTGTGCCATATCGCCCAAGTGTGCCACAGAGGTACTGTCAATTGTAAATAATCTTTAAAATGTTTCACACGAAACTAAATAAACTACCATTCAACTCTCTTATGCTCACCAAGGCTGCATTTATTTGATCAAAAATACAGTAAAACAGTAATATTGTAAAATGTTATTACGATTTAAAATAGCTGTTTTTTATTTGAATATATTTTGAAATGTAATTTATTCCTGTGATGAAAAGCAAAATTTTCAGCAGCCAATTGGCTTCAGTCTTCAGTGTTACATGATCCTTCAGAAATTATTCTGATATGCTCAAGAAACATTTATTATTATTATCAATGTTGAAAACAGTTGTAATATTTATATATTGTATATATATTGTAATATATTGTAATAATAATTATATATATATTGTATATAATCATATTTTGTAAGAGTCATAATGACAGAATTTCCATTTCTGTTATCATGCATGGTGCTTGTTTAGTTAGCATAAGTGTGTGTGTGCAGCATAGAAACAGCTAAACAGAAGCTGGAGCTGGACCGCATGCATAAGGAAGCTGAAGAGAGGAAACAGGAGCGGCGTAAGAAGCTGGCTGAACTGCAGAGTCGATTTCAAGCTTTACTGGAGCAGAACCAGAGCCTTCCTGAACACATTCGCCTCCATCGCTCGGTGCACAGCTCTCACACTCCTCCCCGCTCACTCACCTATTGCAGTGTAATGATTACATTTACACAATAATCTAACATAATATTTTATGGGTGTTTGTAGGAGTTTGAACTGGACACGCGCTTCCACGAGGAGATTGAAAGACAGACTGAAGAAAGAGTGATGGAGGTCAGGAAAGAACTAGCCTGGGAGGAGGAGAAACACCGGATTGGCCTAAAAAAACTACAGACAATGTACTATACATCCACACATATCCACTTTTTCTCTATTTACATGTTTTTTTTTTCTTTTCAATACCTCTTTCTCTTCAAATTTCTCTAAATCTCCAAATATGTTACCAAATAAATTTTTTTATCATTTACTCACCCTCATTTTTGTTCCAAATATGTATGACTGACTTTCTTCTGTGCAACACAAAAGAAGATATTTTGAATGTGTCTGGCCATACAATGACAGTCAATGAGGTCCAAAACAACATTGTACTCTTATGACTTTCACTGAATAGACAAAAACAGTTGAAACAGTCTTAAAAATCGTATTTTGTGTTCTACAGAAGAAAGAAAGTCAACGATATGAGGGTGATATGATGACGGAACTTTAATTTTTTAACGAACTCTCCCTTTAGTCTTAGATGTTTCCAATAAAGCTTTTAAAGGAAAAATAAAAATAGACACAAATGAGACAGCTGTTGAAATACAATATAGGGCTATTAAAATGAATACACAAAAATATAAATCTGAGAAGCTAGACGCTTAAGCAAACGTCTTAATTTGTAAATGTCATTTATTCTCATTGATTTGTAGGAAGAAACAATTGAGTACCACAGCTTTAGTTATTCTTTCATGTTGCTGTTGTCTCTGTAGGTTCTGGGAGTCAGTGGTGCAGGACATGGTCACGGTGTATGCGTTTAAGAATGGACATAAGATCTCCAACTACAGACTGTTGGCTCTGCCTACCATACAAATGCATCTGCACCAGCACGGCACAGTGGCCTCTCAGAGCGCAAACGTGGAACAAGAGCATTGGCGGAACAAAGCACAGCCTGGCAAAGAAGCCAGCAACATTTCACGTGAGACAGGATGAGTGTGTTAACTTGACACTTAGACTTTTAGAATGTATGTGTGCAGTCATCGTTCTACTTCTCTCTTTCTAAGCAGTGCAGGATGAGCTGGTAACAGATTCAATGATGCAGTCAGGAAGGATGCAGTCAGGGTCTCGTAAACTGGGCAACAGAGAGGCAGAGAAACTCCGCAAAGCTGCGGAGAAGGCAGAGAAAGCTCGAGCCATGATAGAGAAGAGGAAAAAAGAGTGGGCAGAACTGTGAGTGAATGCCAGTGTGTGTGTCTCTTGGTCTCTGTGTTTATGTGTGTAACATTTTTAGTGCTTCCTCAGCTATGCCTCAAAGCCCAGTGAGGACTACGAGGACCCTAAGGATGTGGAAGCGATTCGATTGGCTAAAGAGAAAATGGGCGACTTTAAGCTGAAGTCAGCGAAAGACTTTACTGTTCCTGAACACCTGAGGATGAACGTGGACAAAAAGAGAGTGCAGTTAGTGGAACTGGAGAAGAAGGTGAATGACACAACCGAATCAGCAAAAATCACACTTTCCTAAATGGAAATGTAAAATGTCCACAATGTAAAAAATAATAAGACAGTGAACTTGAACTGTGTAATACTCAGTCAGAATGCATAAGTAAAACATGAAAATGATTATATTTTTTTAATTTTATTATTGAACATACACTTCTTTGAAATAAGTCTTTAATGTTCACCAAGGCGTTATTTATTTCATTAAAAAACAGTTCAACAGTAATATTGTGAAATATTATCACAATTTACAATAACTGTTTTAAATTTCAATATATTTAAATTTGATTTTATTTATTCACGTAATAGCAAACCTGAATTATCAGCATCCATTACTCTAATCTGCAGTGATCCTTCAGAAATCATATGCTGATTTGCTGCTTAAGAAACATTTCTTATTATTATCTATGTTGAAAACAGTTGTGCTGCTTAATAATTGGTTGGAAACAGTGATATTTTTTTTTTAGGAATCTTTGATTAATAAAAAGTTCATGAGACCAGCATTTATTTGAAATAAAAATCGTATAAAATATCTTTACTGTCTCTTTAATATTTTAATATGTCCTTAACAATTTAATATGTCCTCGCTGAATTCTTACTAGCCCCAAACCTTTGAAACATTTCCTACATTTTGCATATTATTGTCAATGGAAATATTATTTTCATAAAAATAAAAAATAAACATTTTAGTGAGAGTGTTTGAAATTCATCAAAATGAAAAACTGAATTGGATTTTTATTTTTTTTGCTTGTGAATTGGAATTGTGCTTATGGCAAAAAAAAAAAAAAAACTTTACTAGCAGTGTAAGGTCCTCTTTAAATAATTTGGTGTCTTTTTAACTAAAATAAATCTTAGTACGACAATAAGCTCTTATGATCTACTAAATGGTTTGATTTAACAGATGTGCAGATACAGCATGTGGTGGTGTATGTTTTTTCATGTATGCTACAGATCTTTGAGATGAAGTCTGAGATGAACTCTCGTGTGATGGCTCTTCGAGACAATAAGGTGGAGATCGTGTCTCAGCTCCATGCCAAGTTGGAGCAGCTACAGGCGATCCAGCAGCACCTGCCACCCGAGAAGCGTCATCCACTGCCAGCTGTGCCTGTCTTAATGCCAGAAGAGATGCCCGAGAGGAAACACAGATACACCCGGGCAACCTTGGAGCGTTATGCCGCTCTTAGGGCCAAGATGGCTTCCACTGGTTTGGATGAACAACAGAATGGGGAGAACATCCTGGAGCTGCTTGAACAAGAGATGCAAGACACACACACTGAGGCTCAGAGCACGCACATGGAGGACGAAGGTGTGGAAACAGTCTCTCAAAAGCAGGAAGAGGAGCTCACAGAGCTAGAGAAAGAGATGAGAGAAGTTGAGGAGACCAAAAACTTGTACCGGCAGGACAAACTTCTTAAACAGGTGAGTTTGGTGTGCATTAGGAATATCGAGGGGAATTTTATTTATCACAATCCTTCAAATGTCTTTCTCTCTTTCAGCAGATGGAGGAGGCAATGTGGCGTTTCGACGCTGAGTTACGTGTGTTGCGTCACGAGAAGCAAGAGTTGGATGTGGACATGAAACTGGCTGATCTGAGACATGTGACCCTGTTTGAGGAGCTGTTGCTTTTGAAGGAGTTCGAGAAGAGAGAGGACATACTACAGGAGCGACTGAGCACTTATATACAGGAAGAGCAAGAGATCAGGGTGGGTGGGTTTTTATTTGTGCATGGGATTGTATGATGTGTGTGTGTCCAGTACAGAACAGTTTCCATATTCATTGTTTTGTGTCAGGCCAAGATGCATGAATGTAAGAAGCAGATGGAGCAGAAGAAGAGAGACATCCTGAGACTCCAAGGGAAGGAGAAAACTCTCACCGCCACCTTTCAGGCCTCATTGGGGGAGAACAACAAGTTTGAGGAGTTCCTCACCAGAGTGTTTAAGAAAAAGATCAAGCGTACGAAGAAGAAAGAAACACGTGGAGGTGAAGGTGAGCTGTAAGAGTGTGTTCTGTGTATTTCACCTGGTGAATCTCAAAATGTCACATTTCACCCTGAAAACTAATAAAAAGAAGTGCGTAAAGGAAATATATTAAGATTTGTTTTAATCTTTTTATCTTATTATCTAAAATATACATATTGTAATGATGATTCTCATTACTGTTTTGCATTTTTTTAATAAATTTTTTTATTAATACATTTCTAATAAATTAAAGGCTATCATGCTATCATAATGTCCAAGTATTTTAAATATATATTCATATTTTTTTAATGTCTCTATGTAATGAGAACTCTGTATTTCACAATGCAGTAATGAGAACTGGTAAAATGAGCTCAATGGTCTTTATTTTCAGGTTGCAATATCATTTGTCTTGATTTTTTGGGGTAAACTGTAATGCAATGGCAGGAACAGTTAGGATATACATAAAATTGTCAGAGATTGCCATCATCAGAGTCATGTTGAAATATAGAACACGTGATTTAAATGTAATATTCGTTTTGTTTATTACTCCTTCCATCAGGTGATGATGTGACAGATGATGAAGATGACAGCGATGAAGACTCTGATGATGAATCAGACAGGGATAATGATGAGGATTATGATGACTCTGAGACTGGAGCTCCCCTGGACGACAGTGTGTGCCCACCAAGTAAGATCAAATTTGTTTAGACATTTTCCAAGATGTGAGTTCCAGACCGTCAGCGGCCGTTCATATACCCACTGAGAACTGCTTTATCTCGGTCAGTCCTTCTGGAATTTGCCACTGGCTCGCCTCTTATGTAGATAGTTTAATCAGGAGGTATAATTCATTTTGAATATAATATAATAGGCTATCTTTGCTCTTATTAATCTACTTGTTCCAGAGCAAGTCGATTTGGCCAAGGGCAAAGTTTATTTAACTGAAATCCTGTTCTATAACTAGTGCTTTTGTACTTTTGACTGAATTGTTTGCTTGTTTATTTCCTATTGTACAAACTTATTATACTTTTAGAATGGCCAATATTGTTTATTTAAAAATTATTTTTCAATAATAATATTTTAGATAAATATCATTTGGTATTAAGAAAGGGTCCGTTAGTGATTGTGATTTTGACTTCAGTGAAAGTTACATTTATTTATTGCGCCATTAGATGGCAGTAAAGACTGTCTTTATGAGTGAGTCAGTAGCAAAGATTTTTATATTGAAAGGGACTGAAACAAGATTGTAAATAGGGGTGGAACGATCAGGATCGCAGTTGATCCGTTATCCGTACGGTTCAGGCCCCACGGTTCGGCATGCATGTGATTCGCGGATTAACTTCTAAATTTAACCAACATAGAGTGAAAGTTTATATGTTTTGTTTGCCAATTTACGCATTCAAACTATTTTAAACGCAGAAGAAGAGGCCAAAATCGGGACTTGCGCGTTATCTGTACGCTCAGCCGCACGCACCTGAAGCGAGAGAGAGAGGCGCGTTCAGATAGCGCTCGAACACCGAATTGATTCCTCTTTCGCATTTTCTTGCCCTTGAACGGACACATAAACACAAAATTAGGTCAAAATACCCGTCTCGGCAAGTATTCTCTCATTTATGTCATAGGTGAACAGTTGATAAAGAAGAAACCGGATGTTTGTCAGTTTTTTCGGTACGTGCAGTCGGCCTTAAATTGACAGCACATACCTAATATCCCTACTGTTGTCTGTGTCATTAATAAAACAACAAAATACAGCTTTAATAAAGATGAAACTATATATTTAATTTCTACAGTGAACAAATAGTGTTATTTTACATTTAGGCTTAAAAATTAATTTCTGTACCTGAATACTAATGTTAGACTTTGTAACTGTTATTTAGTATTCATCTCTGCTTGTAATTTGTGTATTTGTTCTTATTTTATTACTGACTGTTAACTTGTTTTAAATAATGTGTGAACTTAATCAGTTAGGCTAGTAGTTTTTGATGTAGTAGCTTAGCTATTGAAGAACTTCAGGTGAGCTTTAAGTAATAAATGAAAAGCAAAGTCACCCCCCCCCCCCCCCCTCCCCATATATATATATATATATATAATTTATTTTTATTTTATTTTTTTAGCTGATCCGAAAAATTATCCGATCCGTGGCTCAAAAACCGTAAATGATCCGAACTGTGAATTTTGTTTTCAGTTCCACCACTAGTTGTAAAAAAGGATATTATTTTTACTTCGAACAACAACTTACATTGCATTAACTAGCGCTGTCATGGGAGATCCCCTTAAAAGAATAGTTCACTTAAAAATGAATGAATTCTGTTATCATTTACTCACCCTCAAGTTCTTTCAAACCTGTATGAATTTATTTCTTCTGCTGAATGCAAAGGAAGATATTTTGAAGAATGTCAGTAACCAGAAAGTTGATGTATCCCATTGACTTCCATAGTAGGAAAAAATTAAATACTATGGAAGTCAATAGGGTACATGCACTGTTTGGTTACTGACATTCTTCAAAATAGCTTATTTTGTGTTCAGCAGAAGAAAGAAATTTATACAGGTTTGAAATAACTTGAGGGTGAGTAAATGATAACAGAATTTTCATTTTTAAGTGAACTATTCTTTTAACTGTTAAAAGGACAAAGACAAAGATATCGCTTTCCTCAGCAGACATTCAAACTGATTTTGTGATTATGAAAAAAAGATTGACCTGAAAAATTTCTCCTAGATGCAGGTAATGCACTCACTTAGTCGATCTCTCTCTTATAATAGGCTACTCTAATCTTTATCATACAATAAGCTTCAATGAAGCAACTCAGCGTTCCTTCATTGCTAATTCTAAAGAATTAGTAACGGAGACTTGGGCTCAACTGTTTAACTGTCAATTTGAGATTTGAATCTGTGGCGGAAGGAAGTAGTTCCGCTCAAAAGACACTCCGTTTTTAAAAACACTCCATTGTTGTTTCTTATTTATTTACACACTTGTACCGTTGAACTGTTGTATAAACGCAAAATCACACTCTAAGCCGTGTGATATGGCTCTATATCAGCATGGCTGTGATTGCCTACGGCCAAATCACAGCCAGCTGTGCTGATATAGAGTGATATCGCACGGCTAAGAGTGTGATATTGCTTATAAGTTTAGGACGAGTAAGATTAGGGTCAGTTTTTTTATTCACTTTTAAATTAATACTTTTATTCAGCAAGGATACATTCAACTGATCAAAAGTGACAGTAAAAACATTTATAATGTTACAAAATATTTCTATTTCTTCATATAAATAAAATGTATCAAAGAACCCTGAAAGTTTTTTAATCACAGTTTACACATAAATACCCCAAACCTTTGAACAGTAGTATATATATATATATATATATATATATATATATATATATATATATATATATATATACTACTGTTCAAAGTATAAAATATAGGTCCTGTCTCTGTGTTTCAGACTGTGATCCCGAGCTCTTTGATAACACACTGAGGTTACGTGAACATCGTCTGGATGTGGAGGAGCAGCTGCAAGAGGAGATAAAAATTGTTGACAGTTTAAAGAAGGAGTGTGACACACTGGCCAAGAAAGTGAGATATATTTCTTTCCACTCCCACCTTTCTTTCTTTTTCTTGTTTTTCAAAAGAACACCCTAAAGAGACAGTATATGTTTGTTTGTGCAGGAGAAGATTGTGCAAATCAATCGCAAGGCAGCAGAGGGCGATCTGGAGCTCATTAATCGAGAAAAGCAGCAAAGGCTGAATGAAGTGGATGTGGTGGTGCCACTCAGACTGCATCAGGTGTGAACATAATTACACATACTGTACTTACTGATTATCTTATGTTATATTGTACATATATTTACCATCTCAGCCTCTGCTAAAGTGTAACTCACAACCAATATCAAGTCTCTCTCTTTCTCCTTGTCTGAGCAGATTGAATATGTGAACAATGGTCTCTTGCCGGGTAAGCTTGACTCAGCACTGATCCTGAACACAGCTGATCTACAGCGTTTGCAGAAGCGCCTTAAAGAGTTAAAGGAGGAGAAGACTGAACAGCGAGAACTCTATAAACAAGCCAAACAACAACACGTACAGCTCAGACATGACCTTAAAGACATGGAGGCCAGAACAAAGGGTCAGAGATGTGCATACATGATGACTATTTCAAACCACACACTTACTTGCCTGATAGGATTATCTAGGCAATTTTACAATGTATTATAAACTCAATTTCCAGTCTTTTTTACAAACTGAGGGAAAAGACAAAGTTATATTTCTTTAAACTTGAGGTATGAGTTTAAGTGTATCAAGTAATACATTACATACATTTCTTTGCAGAGTCAGAAGTACGTTGCGAGCAGCTGATGCTCATGAAGTTTGGAAAGCTGGTTGAACTTGAAGTTCTGCAGACACTCTCAGGCAACAGGAAGGTAGAGGAGATGAGACAAGAGGTCAGAGAACGGGACGCCAAAAACACACAGGAGCTCAAACATTGGGAGGTACACTGACACAAAGAACCTGTGACTGTTTGGGGGTTGCTTTACACTATCGGTCAGAAGTTTGGGGTCTGTACGTATTTTTAAATACAATAAAAGCAGTAGAATTGTGAAATATTAATACATTTTAATTTCATAAATATATTTTAAAATGTCATTTATTCTTGTGATAGCAAAGCTGAGTTTTCAACAGCCATTACTCCAGTCTTCAGTGTCAAATCATTCTAAAGTTGATTTGGTGCTCAGGAAATATTTTTTATTATTGTCAGAGTTCTTTGATGAATTTAAGTTTTTAAGCATTTATTTGAAATATAAATCTTCTATAAATGTATTTATAGTCTCTTTTGATCAATTTGATGCATCCTTGCTGAAAGTATTCTTTAAAAAAAACCAAAAAAAACTTTCTGACTCCAAACTTACACAGTAGTAGTGCATGTTATGAGTCAATTATTATGGTTAAATGTGCCAATCTAGAGCAATTGTTCATTATTATTTGTGTGTGTGCAAGGCAAAAGTTACTGAAGCAAGAGAGGCACTGACCGAAGTCACTAAACAGAACACAGAGAGACTACGTAACATGAACAGCCTGCTTAGCCAGAAAAAAGCATTGGACGACCAACTCAACTCCCAACAGAGGAAGACGGTATTCTTTTCTTTCATTATTCGTATTTCATCAGTTTCTTTCTTTAGTTCTTCACATTAATAAAGACAGATATCTGACATGATTTGGTGTACTACATTTCCGTTTGAATTTCTACAAATTTACTGCAGTTCATTCACAAGTTAAGCAGCAGCTGCACCTGCAGCTGTGAATTCATATGCAGGACACAGACATTCAAAATGTGTGTGTTTGTTTAAGGTGGGTCAGTTCCAAGGCCGTCTGGTAGAGAAACAGGAACTGCAGAGGCTGCAGCGGCTGGTAGAGGCTCAAGCTCAAGACATTGAGGCTCTCAGTGATGAGATCCGTGCTCTCTCACGCAAAGACGGACACATTCTCCCTCCGCTCGATCCTGTCCCGCCTCCCATTCCTGCCCCGCCCCACAGACACACAGCAAGCAACTCTGGTGTGCACAGGAAACTCAACCTCAGCAGCAAAGCTATGAAATAGATCCACAGACACACTTTTACCTTAAGTACAAAATCAGCATGTTAGCACACATACCTCTAACTATCGATCTGTTCCTGTAGACATATACGACAGGCTAAATGCAATAAATTCTTACCTTGGGGATTTTAATATGTTTAATGTGTCTTCTTCCTCTAGATTTACCTTCTTAGAAATTGCTGTATAACCTCTGAAATTTCCCCCATTATTTTATCATAATAACCAGGCAAGTTTCAAATCCAAATCACAATGTCAAAGCACTACTCAACCATATTAAATAGAAAATGAAACTGTACATGACCAGTTGACGTGTGACAACATTGTCCTGTAGCGTGACATGCTTTATCTAAAACAATTAATTAAACATTTACATTCGTTCTGTATGCACTTTTTATGAAATCTTATTCAATTCGAGACTTAAATGAATTTGTGCACTTATAACACAGGACTATTTCTATGTATACTATTTTTTATAAAATATTGTGTGTTAATATTAAGAATAATATTAAAATAAACAGTTACAGCACCTACATTTAATATAATTTCTTTAAAAAATGTATATTAAATTTAAGAAATCTAGTTAACTAGATGTTTGGCATTAAAAATGTCTGACATTACCTCTTCTTCCCGTTTCTACTGACAATAAATGAACACATAAATTAAATCAAATAAGGAAATCTATAATATTTAGCCCTATAAACAAACACAGAGAAATGATGTCACGTCCTTTGTGTGACATTCTGGTGCTGTCAGCTCCTGTAGGAACGTTTGACGCGTGACGTCACGAACTTTGCGGCGCTCACAGATTGAGAATGAAAGGAGGTGATACAGGAGAGGATGCTGTACAGGATGTGCAAAATATGAGCACTCAGAGGAACTAAGAACTAAATCTGATTGGTTTTGGAAGACTGCTATTGAAGACTCTATCTCATATTGGTTTTGGAGATTCGAGGACTGCTGTTGAAGACGTTATCTAAATTCCGGTGGTAAAACAATCCGACAATCTAGGTTTTGGGTTGCCTAGGTACAAATACACATTTCTAGTCTTTGCTTTCTCGTTGCCACGTCGTTCACTTGAAGAGGACAGATAATCTGTGGTGCGCGCATTATCCGGACGACGATAAATGTTTAAAAAGATTTCCAAATTGACTGGGGATTCCTCACATGTAAGTATCCAGAGTTATTTATCTAGAGGGTATTAAACTCATTACATTATCTTGTTTGATAATATAGATTATTAGCTACAAGGTGGGCTGTAATGAAATATAGATGTTCAATCTTAATGACTTAATATCAGTTTGTTTGTTTACGCAAGGTTTAGGTACCGCAGAAGATGCGGAGGAACGTCATGACGACACATACGTAGACACGCCCATTACAAAAACAAACCACATGATCTCATATGAACTAGTATGTGTGTGAGGGCTGTCCTCTGTGTTTTATAATCTCAATATGTACACAGATCTAATACCTATCCAATATTTTTGTAATTCATTATGTAAGATGAGTTTTTATTCCACAGGATTTGTGTGATCTGTGCAGGTAGGCAAAAATCATGGCTGTAATTTTAAATGTTGATGTTGGTATGGGATTTTCAAACGTTTTGATGCCAAGGATTCCCATACGACAATTCCTTTGCAAGGCACTTTCTTAATTATAAAGGCAGCTTTATATTTTCTCCCACACACGCACACGTGTTTGTTTCATTATGTTAGTGAGGAATTTGCATAGACTTCCATTGATTTTATTTCACGTTAATGTTTTCTATCTATCGCCTAAATCAGCCCCTACCCCTAAACACAGCCCTCACAGAAATATTTGCAAAACACTAGATGGTCAAATCGGCTAAAACAGATTATTATTATGTTTTTGTTTTTTTTACCTAGTGTTTTGCAAATGTTTCTGTGAGGGTTGTGTTGTCGGTTGTCATAATATTTCATTATATAAGTGAGAACATTTGGCCCTCACAAATATAGCCAAACCTACACACACACACACACACACACACACACACACACACACACACACACACACACACACACACACACACACACACACACACACACACACACACACACACGGCTCAATCCTTGTATTTGTGGGGAAATGTTTTGGTCCCCATGAGGAAAACGGCTTATAAATCATCCAGAATGATTTTTTTAATGTAAAAATGCAGAACGTTTTCTGTGAGAATTAGGGGATAGAATACAATTTGCACAGTATAAAAATAAAACATGCAAAATGAAAAACCAATGTGTGTGTTTGTTGAGTGAGGAATATAGTATGCATGAATGATGTGTTGTTTGCAAAATTCAAAATGAAATAACTTTTTTTTTTTATATTGTCATTGATTGTACTAAAGGCAAAGGAAAATATATATTTTTTTGTATTTTAATGTATATTTACATCATGGACTGTATATTTTTTTCTACCCACTATTAGATTAATGAATAAACGTAAAAGGAATCCCCTTGTTACACCTGGTGGTCCTACTTTAGAATAATCACTCTAATACTGAATCGTGGTGTGTGTTATAATCTTCAATCTCACTGGTCTTTGTTTGTTTGTTTATAGAGGGCCAAAGCTGGACATGTACTAGTATCTCATTAAGAAGTTGCCAAGCTGGACGAGTCCAGTTCTGAGTTCTCGAGAACAGACCCTACAGAACCTGTGCACCTCGGACCCATCCCAGAAGAGCAGTATGTAGGTGAAGGAACCGAGGAACCAGTGCGTTTAGCACCACATGCCCGCTACAGGGACGCAGAAACAATCACAGGTCAGAACGTGCATCGTTTCATTACAACATGCATAAGATGCACTAGTGTTGATTTTCACATCTTTCTCTGGGTCTCTGTTGTAGATGTTTGTAACAGCACAGAGCTCCCTGAGGTGGAGATTATCAGTCTATTGGAGGAGCAGTTGCCGGTCTACAGGCTGAGGGCAGACAGTGTGTATGGCTATGAGCACGACGACTGGATCCACACGCCTCTCATCTCGCCCGACACACGCATAGACCTCACCTCTGAGCAGATTGAGGAGACCCTCAACTATTTTTGTGAGTCAAAGATACTTCCTATCATCTTAAAGAGTTATGACCACTAATTGATTTGAATTGAGTCTATCTTCTTTAATATTTTGTTTTTATATATATATATGTTTGATATAAATGTTTGAAATTCTATACTTTTGATGACCAACTCGACTGTTTGGCCTTAGTTACTACTGTTACATATAGTAACAGTGACGTGGAAAACATGGGTGAGGGTAGAACCAAAAAATGGCAACAATATTGTACAGTTCATCATACTAAAAGAGTTTAGTTATCATTTTATTAAAACATATAGCCTATATTTTAATTAATAATAACAGTCAGCTCATTAGTAAGCAAAGCCCGCTGGCCTAGGGCCAGTTTAAGAGGGTTTCGGACAGTTGATCTTACATTCATTAATCTTGTGCATGTGTTTTTATGCCTTGCAAACCAAAACATTTGTTTTTTTTGCATTGCATTGTGCGTTGTTGATGCAAATTGTGCTTTTTAAAACTTTTAACCTAGCTGGCTGACATAAATGAAAATGTAAGAATGACTTGTACTTTTTTTTTTAAAAGCCAGAATCAGAATTGAAAATGTTAAAAACCTTTCTTATTCTTTGGTTAAGAAAATGAAACATTTAATGAACATTTTTATATCTGACACATCTAAAAATGTTTTACTAATCAAACTTATAATCTTGTGGTGAAGCCGGCAGAAAAACAAATATTACTTTTGAGCCTGGTGGGGTTTTTTTTAACCTAAAAATAATTGTTAGATTAGAGTTACAGCTTGTCTTCTGATCCCCTAGCCTACATTTTATTTTTAGTTATGAGACAATCATTTTCCTAGTAATATAATATGATATTGCTGATTTTTCAGTTTTTAACGAGCCTATGTAACACAATATGTAATGAAGAAATATCATGGTCATTGTGAAAATGTAACTGTGTTGTCACTGACATGGCTCAGCCAGTAGAAGGTGCTGATTTCTTTCTTTTGCGTCCCTACACTGGTTTCTGAGTGAGGTACAGTTTAAAATTAAGTGAACCAATGTGAAGTTACAGATGATTGCAGCCTATATGTTATATAAGCTATTAACTTATGTAACATTAGAGTAATTGCTGTTTTTTTTCTGTTCTTGCAATAGAGTTATTGCTTTTTCACAGGCCTTATTGTTTTCTCAGGTGCCTGAACTGGCATGTGCCATTGTTACTTGTGAGCTGTTTTGTTGAAAGTTAAAGTATATAAATGTTACATATTACTGGAAACATGTTTATAGTAAAATATATATTACTGTTCAAAAGTTTGGGATTGTTAAATTGTTTAGCTAATATTTTTGAAAGTAGTCTCTTATGTTCAGCCTATATTTATTTGACCAAAAATACAATCAAAACAGTAATATTGTGAAATATTTTTGTATAATTTAAAGTAATTGTTTTATTTGAATATTTATTTGAATATATTTTAAAATGTCATTTATTGCTGTGATGGCAAAGCAAAGCTCTTCAGAAATTATTTTAATATTTTGATATTTTTAATATTAATTAATAAAATTAATTAATTATTAATAAAGAATTTTTTTTACTCTTATCAATGATTTATTTTTTTTATCTTACTGACCTCAAACTTTTGAATTGTAGTCTACGTTTTTTTCCACTTGAAATAGCTATACATTTTGCTGTTTTCCCTAATTGTTTTTGAATACCAACACATATATCTTCTTTTTTCAATGAACTTCTCTGACTTGTAAACAATGACACATTTTCATTAGCATTCTGAGAATTTGCCTAATTAACCTTTCTGTAGCCTTTTCTCCCCCCAGTGAGTCTGGTTACATAATTGTTATAGATCTCCCCTCTGGGGTGTCAGACATGTCGATAAGAGAGTTTGACGCACATGCATCAGTGTAAAAAGGACTTTTAACGCACAATTCCTCTGATTTGCTGCTGCATGTACAAGTATGTCACTGCAATAATAAGCCATTTATTTAACACTAATTCAGTTCACACAAAAAATGGTGTAGGTATATGGTATATAATGTGTGTTGTAATTGGAATTATTCAACCCCCATTGCAAATCAGGCTTATTGGCAAAATGTACAGACTTTCTGCTGTTTGCAATGAACAAATCAAACAAAAGTAATTGAAATGGCTCAACACAACAAATGTTTGAAGTGGTTTCCCCAAATTCAACTTTTAATGACAGTCTGCAGTTTTCTGCAGTCTCAAAATTGTTCAACCCCTTCATGTCAAGCATCTTTAGTACTTAGTAGAACACCCTTTTGCTGTTATGACCTGCTGCAAACGAGACACCAGCTTCTGGCTGTGTTCCTGAGAAATCTGATCCAATCATGAGCAATGGCCTCTACTTCAGTAATATTCTTGAGTTTGCGTGCTGCAACCAGCTTCTTAAATCCCACCAGAGATTTTCTATGGGATTCAAGTCAGGTAACTGTGATGGCCAGTTGGCCACTGTAGGATCTTCCAGGACTACTTCTGCAACCAAGCCTTGGTGGAATTTGAGGAATGATTGTCCTGTTGGAAGGTCCAATGATGCCCAAGCTTCAGCTTCCTCACTGACGGCATGACTTTTTCTCATATGATTTCCTGATACTTCAGTGAATCCATCTTGCCTTCCACATGCTGCTGGTTTCCAGTCCCAGAGGATGCAAAGCAGCCCCAGAGCATCACCAAGCCACCATCATGCTTAACTGTAGACAGTTTTCTGTTCAGCATTTGCTGCATTCTTCTTCCTCCAGACATACCGCTGATCACTGATTTTGAGCAAATTGGAGCCAACTTTTCTTGTTCTTTTGGGTCAGTAGTGGTGTACGTCTTGGAGTTCTGGCATGCATTTAGGCCCGTACACACCGGGACGAATATCGGCGCGCGTTATTCGCCAGCGTTTTTCAACGCGTTTTTTGTGTTCACACCCAAGCGATTTTCGCTGACGATGAGCCGAGTGAACATGCAAATTCATTCCCTGACATTAGATGGCGCTTAATGTAAAACAGAAATACAATACCACTCCATAACAGTTCTCTTTTATCAAGATTTTTGTAGTCGCTGTCGCGTTTGTCATATAGTTCTTTATGTTCCGACACCAACGAGACCAGCAGCTCTACATTCATCTTGCCTTGCATCTTCCTCGTCTTATTTCTTCCCGGCAGTGTCTGTCTATGGGCAGTGTAGACGCTACTTGGCGTATATCTTCTTCGCCGTTACGTATGTGTGCTCGGAAAGACCGTTTTGTGTTTGAGCGCCCCCAAGTTGTGTTTTACTGTAACTTCAGAAGCTCCAGACACGTGAGCAAAAGCGCCAATCTCATTGGTCGGATAGTTTTTGACGCGGTGCGTCAAACCAAAAAAAACGAACCCGAGGCGTTTTAAATTTTTTTTACACTTTTACGCGTTTGGACCATTCTTTTGACTTAGCCATATTTCTAACATGCAGTCAAATGTGACACTCAACAAACCTAGCCAGTTCAGGTATTTCTTGTTTTCTAGCTCAAGCACACCTAGTGCAACTAATGAAGCCCTTGAGTAGTTGCATCAGTTGAGTTTGAGACAACACCTGTTTTGCTGTTGTGAGCGATTTTATTCAGGGGGTTAAATCATTTTGAGACTGAGTCCCAAACACCTCTGATGTATTCCGTAAAGGCCAATGGAATTGGCATGTGTAATTTGCATGCCTGGCCATACCCCTGAACATTCATGTGGCCGGCGTGCATCACACACTTCAATTTTGTTCTTCTGAGCCTTAGCATAGCATCTCTTCATGATAAGAGAAGCAAATTTCCATTCATCTCGCAGCTGCTGCTGGATTCAGAATACACATCAGCGGTCTCTCTCCAAGTTTTGCAGAGAAAAGTGCAGGGAGTCCCCCTGGGTGCATCAGCGGCATTCTAAAAGCTTCCTGCTTCCTGCTTAGCTACTGTTGCTTACTGCTCTGCACTTTGCTCTATCGCTTTTATATTTTATCTCCTAATTTTAACTTCAGCAAATCAGCACAGCGCTAAATCGACATAGTTTGGCATCAACGTTAAAACTAGAAATTTTTGTGACCGGAAGATTACTACAAAAAAAGCGGTTTTCCTATCCGACCAGCCTCCCACTGCCATCAGCTTACATTCTGGAGAAGAGAAATCTCTCCAGAAGATTTGGAGCACAGCTGCCTACATCCAAAAGGGTAAGAAATAAAATGCCTCTTCTAGAATCTACTTGCTGCACAAACTGCCACAGACTTTTACAAAGGATTGCAGTTCTTGAAACAAAGTTACTTATGGGACTACCAAACCAGACGGAACACACAACAGAGCTTCGTCATGGACGCCCTCAGCATACAGCCGGTGAGTCTCATGAATCTAGTGCTCCATGACAGGCCATACTGAGTGTAGAGAAACAAGCCGATCAACACACTAATCGATGGCACAAGCATCACATATTGCCGCAGTAGCATCCTCTACCCCAGATATGGCTATGACAAGGATTGCAAACACTTTCCTACCACTGCCGATACATCTTGAGAACAGATTTTAAGTATTAATGAATGTAAATGAGGAATCCACAAACGAGATGAATGTGATCGAACATAGACTGAATCAGCCAGTAGCTAACACTGATGCTAACTGGTGCTCAAGACCGAGCAGACAGCGGCACTCAGCTCAGAGCGCAGCCAAGCACAGGACTCTGATAGTGGGGGACTCCATAATCAGAAACATTAGCAACATTAGCACATATAACTACGTGCAGCCTTCCACAAGCAACAACTTCTGATGTAAACAGGGAACTTCAGAACATTCTGATGAAACATAAGACTGCAAGTCAACTTATCATTCATGTGGGGAAGAATGAAACTCAGAAAGAGCAGCCAGAACTCCTCAAGAGGGATTTCAATGAACTTTTTGAAACAATTAGAAGACTGAAAGTTCAGACGTTCATCAGTGGACCACTTCCAGCGAGAGGAACAAATCAGTTTTCACGGTTGCTTGGGCTTAATACATGGCTGCAAAAAACCTGCAAGATAAAACGAGTAAACTTCATTGACAACTTCAGTCTTTTCTGGAGTTCAAACTGTTCAAACATGATGGCCTCCACCCAAACAAACTTGGTGCAAGAAGGCTAAAGGACAACATTAACTTCTCCCTCCATCACCCTTCAGCAGTGTGTGCCAATCCACTCAACCTGAATGTCACACACACACCTGGACAGAGTATAAATGAACACATGACTTAACTTCAGCACCTGAATGGACATGTGGTTGACATATCACACAAGGACAATGATAACACTATGCAGCCAAAACAACCTCTGCTCACGGACACAATCTCAGCTGAGCCCTGCCCACAGAGCTCACCACAGGCAGACTGTGACCGATTAGAACTGCTCGAAGTTTCTGCACCCAAAGGATGGCTTTCTGGAAAACAGCCAGGACAACCAGGACAACATATTACAGCCTCCGGCAACACCAGAGTAAACAGCCCCTCTCACCAGACATGTTATTCCTTTCTCAAGTAACTTTCTCAAATATTTACAGAACAAGCGGGAACCCAGTGTTTCACAGCCTCAACAAGATGGCCTGTGTATGGCCTGCCGTCCGTTGTATGTTATACTTGCCCATTTTTTTTGTTTTAATGTGTTTTATGTTAGCTATTTTACTAAATGTTTCATCACTTTTAACATATGATCGTCAAACGCTGCTTGACATTAAAGACATCACTGAAGAGCTATTCCATGTCTTTGATCAATGCAAGGTCAGTGGTTAACAAGACGGTTATGCTGAATTACTTTTTTACTTCACGCAGCCTAGACTTTCTTTTTAGCACGGAAACTTGGCTTACTCCAGGGGATAGGAGCCCTTTTTCTGAACTGGTACCAACTGAATGTACATTTTTAAACTCTCCTCTTTCCGTGGGCCAAGGGGGAGGACTGGCTTCTATTTTTAAACAGAACTATTGCTGTCGGATGTTAGCGACTGATGTCTATTCGAGTTTTGAACTTCAGTCATTTGTTTTGGAATTGGATAATCCAGTGGGAATTTCAGTCATTTATCGTCCACCTAAACCTCACAAAGACTTTATCAATGAGTTTTCAGACTTTTTAGGGGCAATTATTGGTTAATTGAAACATGCCATTGTCCATCCACTTCTCAAAAAGCCAAATTTAGATCCGACAGTTCTGACAAATTTTAGGCCAGTCTCAAATCTTTCTTTTGTATCTAAAATTTGAGAGAAAATAGTGTTTCACCAACTACAGAGCTTTCTGAATAAAAACAAGATTTTTGAGGTGTTCCAATCAGGTTTTAAGAAAAACCATTCGACAGAAACAGCACTGGTTAAAGTTTTAAACAATATTTACTGACCCTTGACTCTGGAAAGTCTGCTGTGTTAGTGCTGTTGGATTTGAGTGCGGCGTTTGACACTATTGACCACTCTGTCCTCATCTCACGTTTGGAGCACTGGGTGGGCATTCGGGAAAATGCCCTTAAATGGTTTCAATCCTATTTGAGTAGTAGAAGGTTCTCTGTTAGTATTGGTGAGTTTACTTCAAATGCAGCGCCGCTTACGTGTGGGGTCCCTCAAGGTTCTATTCTTGCTCCGAATTTATTCTCCTTGTATATGCTTCCCCTGGAGTAATTTTTTAGGAAACATGGCATCTCCTTTCACAGTTATGCTGACGATACCCAAATATATTTGCCCCTGGGATCAAATAACATGGGTTTAGATACTTTGTTGGTTTTGTCTAGCGGAGGTAAAGGCCTGGATGTCCCTAAATTTTCTTCACCTTAATGAAGGCAAAACTGAGATTATAGTCTTTGAACCATCAGAAGCCGCTAGCTCCCTTTGCTTATATATATATATATATATGTATGTATGTATATATATGTATATATATGTATGTATATGTAAACTATTAATTGATTGAATTTACAGAAAAGGTACTATATCGTGATATATATCGTTATCGGGATATGAGATGACTTATATTGTGAGATTTTTAAAAAATGAGATTTTGGTCATATCGCCCAGCCCTATTACTCTTTTAATGTTTTTTATAACTGTATCCACTGCATTCCTCCTTTTGATTCTAACCTGAACTCAAATGGCACTGAGAATTGGGTAAGAGACAAACATAAATTACTTAATTGGGGAACTTGAGAGATGAAACCATCCTGATAACCTGGGTCTGTGGTGGAGTAGTGAGTTTGATGTGTAATTAAACTCGAGCTTCTGTGAAGTGCGGACTGGATTGATTCCATTCCTTGAGCTTCCAAACAAATGGGTTTTTGGAGTGCGGACTGATGGGACAGTGAACCCGAGGTTATCCCGTGAGTCAGTCCTAGAGCTCCTCCTGTCTGATTTTAGGGAAAAATCGGGTCCATCGGAGAAGTCCAATAGATTTATTAGGCATGCCGAAAGAACACCACAGACACAGTGAAATCACCATGGTAAAACTGGGAGTTGTGAAAAATATGATACACCGGTGTTTTGCCAGATGAGAAGTTTATCTATGTATCATCTTTTTACTCTTAATTCATTTTATAACTGTATCATATATCTCTTTTAATTTATTTTATAACTCTTTTAATTTTCCTTGCTTTTATTTTGTGATTATTTTAATTATTTTCTGTAAAGCACTTTGAATTGCCATAGTGTATGAATTGTGCTATATAAATAAACTTGACTTGCCTAAAAGAGGCAATTTCATATTAAAAGAGCAAGTTCATCCAAAAAAGCTGCACGGCAGTCTTTTCCTTGTCCTTCTGGTTGAGGGCGATTTCTCTCTCCCTCGGCTGGGCCATGCTCTTTCTGAAACAGCGTTTGTGGATGGGTCATGTGCTCACTGTGAGAGCATGCCCATGGGTACTTTGACTCTCATACTTCTTCAAGAGGCTGAGAGTCTCCTCAATTGCTTCCCGTCCTGGTCATTCTACCTCCAGGTATGAGGCTTTGGCGACGAGTGCTGAAGGCGATCTGGGGGTTACAATGGGAGAGTTTCCACCAGTTGGCGTAACCATAGGTGTCGCTCCTGTCCAGGTTTGGTTAACCCAGAACATCTTTTCTACCGCCTAGCACTCGTCGATAGTGAGTTCTGCAGTGAGTTCAGAACTCACCTCCAGGCCCATTACTCGTGGTATGCCCCATTCTGGTGAGCCCTTGTAATCTGTCCAGTTCTCCGGATGTAGTGGTTCCCTTATGGTGACCCCATACAATGTATTCTTCCACTGTTCAGTTTCTCTATCGGTGAACCCAGTGTCTTCCCCTCCATCACCAGTTTCCATCACCAGTCTCCCCCCTCATCATATGGAGCCCTCCACAGGGACTCTTCCCTATGTAATACTCTCCATCTGGTGAGTCCTTAGGATGTATTTCAACATACTTACCTCCCCCTCTGGGTAGGATGTGGTCTTTGTAGTGTTCCTTTCTCAATGAGAAGGAGAACGCTTCCCAATGTTAAAGGTGCTGTAGGACATCTGGGAAAATGCTAACTTTTATCCTGAGAGCAGTAAAAGCGTCCGTCCCACCCTCATTGCAAATCACCGTCCAAAGCCACGCTTCCTGAAAGCATGAACGCGCACAGCCAAGAAGACCGGAGACAACATTACTGCAATACATCATGTGTCATTCACCGATGAGAAAACTTTACAGTACAGTGAATATCAGTACTACAATACCAAATGTAAACAAATTCTTAAAAACAGATTTAGATGCAGCAAGTTTTCGGTTTGTTTAGCTAGCAAAACTTGTCAGTGTGTAATAATATTTCTTGCATGAGAGGGTTTCCACGATGACGGTCTGCTTGGCTCCGATGAAGATATATAGATCGTTGATCCTTTGCCAGTGCCACTTGTTGTCGGTTCAGAAGGAAAGTTAGGTTGTTACTCTTGCCTGCTATTCTCGCTCTTTCTGCAGAGCGTACGTGAACACGCTGATGACTTATTATGTCTGCGTGAACAGCCTGCACAGTGGTATACTTGGTCACACATGCTATAGGACTGTTCGGACCGAACGCAACAATTGAACGAATATTGTATGGTCCTACGCAGTGTTGGGAAAGTTCACTTTCTACATGAACTAGTTCAAAGTTCAGTTAACAAATTTTTAAATGAACTAGTTCAGTTCATAGTTCAAACTTCAAAATTTTGAACTAAAGTTCACAGTTCCAAAAAATGAACTAGTTCAGTTCTTTTTTCCATATGTTGCTGCGAGCTATTATTTTTCAAAATTATTGCCACAGCCCATATAAAACCACAGACAGCAATTATGTTATCAGTTTTAACACTGAAACTATGCGTCAGATTTCATCTTCATATCCAATTTTAAAATCCTTATCCAACCAGGGTTTACATATAGCATTGAGGGTAGGGTTGCCAACTAAACAAATGCGGGACAATCGTGCATGGTTCTTTACAGGAAAATGAGGGACACTCAAAATATTTGTAGGCTATAGGCTAGGCCAACATAACACAGTAGGCCTATATGTCATTTCAAGTTCGTATGCGTTTAAAAGGTTTTCAGACAACACATTTGTTTTGATTAAAGTTATATTACACACAAACCATAGTTCAAAATAATAGCATTTATCTGAAATAGAAAGCTTTTGTAATTATACACTAGCCTACTTTTAAAGAAATTAATAGCCTACTTTTATTCAGCAAGTACATTTATAATGTTACGTTTTTTTATTTCGGATAAATTTACTTTGAACCTTTTATTCATCAAAGAATCCTGATTTTTTTTTCTTTCTTTTTTTTTACATTAATAATAATCAGAAATGTTTCTTGGTCAGCAAATCACATCAGTAGGCCTATATTATTCCCTCAGGATGATTTGATGCTTTCTTGCGTGGCTGGATGTATGTTGGACTCACAATAATCACGTTGTTTGAATTCGTTAAAACTGATTTGCCGAAATCAAAACCCAGTCGGACAGTGAAAGGGATTTGCCGGTAGCGCGAGTCCGGATCGAAGCGACCAGACAGCGGAGGATTCTGTGCGCAAATCAAACAATGATTTGTCCCAAAATAATAATTAATTCTCAATTTAGAGTTTGTTATTCGTATGGTCTGATCTCTGGGTCTGATGCGCGTGAGTGTGGACTGTGATTGGATGATGACCGGTGTCGTGATCAAGTGCCGCTGTTGTATCAGATTCAGTCATACATCAGTGGTTAGATCAGCGTCAATAAACGGGACAACGGAGGTTCCGAACGGGACAAATACATTTCTATAGAAATCTTGCACCCTTTTGAACGAAGTTAAACTGAGAGAGCGTGCCGTTCACAGACACCAGAATGAACGAGTTCACAGTAACGTTCATCAGGCAGTAACAGAGTACGTTCAGTTCACGTTCGCCCAAAATATGAACGAGTTCATGAACTATCGTTCAATGAACGCGTTCAGGCACAACACTGGTCCTACGCCTTCCACAGACGACATATATTTATAAAAATACATTTAAAACCGCTTAACAGAGTGATTACTTTCAACTAGAAAAAAAAAATGTTTCTGCAGAGAATCACCTATGGCACCTTTAACAAATAGGTTTTACTCAAAAAATATACTTTTAAACAAATCAGAAGAGGCCCTATGGCTTGAGTGACCTCTTCTCAGAAGTGAGGGGATCCCCCTGATATGGGGAAACCTGAGGTCAGTTACCCTGGGCATTGGAAGGTTGCAAGTAGCTTAGTTTCACCTACTTGGCACTAGAGCTGCACGATTAATCGTTAAAAGATCTCGATTCAACCCCCACGCGATCTTAATCCTGCATTTCTACGATTCTGCCAATGACATTCAACGAGATAACGCGGGTGGAACGGATCGCACTAGATTCGGTTCGGCATGCATGTGATTCGCGGATTAAATGCTAAATTTAACCATCATAGAGTGAAAGTTCATAATTTGGACGTGTATTGACTTGCCAATTTACAAATTCAAACAATTTTAATCGCGGAAGAAGAGCCGAAAACCGGGACTCGCGCGTTATATGTGCGCACACACTCGAAACGCAGTGAAAGAGAGGCGCGTTTCAGACAGCGCTCGAATGCAGATTTGATTCCTCTTTCGCGTTTCCTTGCCCTTGAACGGACACATAAACACAAAATTGTCAACATACCGGTCTAAATGACCATCTCGACAAGTATTCTATCGTTTATGTCATATGTGAACAGCTGAGAAAGAAACCGCTATTTATCCGTTTTTTTCGGTCCATGCAGTCGGTCTTAAAGTGACAGCACACACTTAATATTATGTATACTGTTTTCTGTCATTGATATAAATAAAACAATAAAATACAGCTTTAACAAAGATTAAACTATATTCAATTTATACAGTGACAAATGGTGTTATTTTACATTTAGGCTTAATTATTAATTTATGTGAATATACTGTTAGACTTTGTAAACTTTGTTATTTAGTATTCATGTTATGTAATTTGTGTATTTGTTCTTATTTTATTACTGACTGTTCACTTTTTTTAAATAATGTGTGAACTTTATCAGTTAGGCTAGTAGTTTTTAATGTAGGCTAGTAGCTATCGAAAAACTTATCTCAATTAAACTACAGTATTAGATGGTTAAAAACAAAACTGATCAATCACAAAGTAACGTTACCAGCGGCCAGTTGAAACAAACGTATATAAAAGCAACGCTATTCAACGCAACACCATACCCAAAAATGTTGATAGTGTTTCTTGCTAAGAATCTTTAATAGGTCTAGCCTGGCGTATACCTTTGAATGTTGTCAATGTTTAATTGTCTTTTTTTATTTATTTAAATATTACATTCTTTTTGTTTACTGCATTTATTTAAATTTGACTGAAGCAAGCGTTTTATGTCTTATTTTTTTTCTATCTTGTTTGGTAACCTAATGTTCAGGATTTGTAGATCTTTAAAATAATAAAGCTTTTCAGAATCGTGAGAGAATCGTGATCTTGATTCCAAGCAAAAAAATCGCGATTCTCATTTTAGCCAGAATCGTGCAGCTCTACTTGGCACGCGGAGGCTTGCCTGCATCTGCACTAGGGTTGGGAATCGTATGAAATTTTCAAGTTCTGGTTCTGCCTAGCGATTCCGATTCCGGTTCGGATTCCATTAAAGTTACTCAACTCAAACAATCCTTTGTGTTTATTTCTTATACTTGTCAAATGAGTTTAACACACTGGTAATGTCAACAAATTCAACATTTTATTCAGCCATTTTTGCAAAAGAAAGTAAATTTTTCTGAAGGAAAAATCAACATTTCTGCATTCTCTGGGAGAATTTGGGACCTCTCCTGGCTTATTGAATCTCCAGCAGTTGGAGAGTACCCTCTCAGAAGGGGTAGAATATACTTGAACACACATGTAAGTTCCAAACAGGTGAAACAGAATGATTGATTCATAAAGGCTTCACTTGTTTCATTACTGGATGAATCAGCATTTTTGAACGAGTTTCTTGAATGATGATTCAATGACAAATAATTTTTTAAAGCTGCAGTCTGTAACTTTTGGTGCTCTAGTGGTTAATAAACAGAACTGCATGTGTCTTGCGGAAGAACATTGTAGCCAGAGCTTCTTTTCTCTGTTTATATCTATGAAAAGTCACGCAGATACTGGGCTACTCCGCAGTGATGCCGACCCAACCAGTCTAAAGTAGTCTGAATATAAACACTTATTATATAGGATTACCATAATGATTCAGGATAAGACAAAAACACGGTTTGGAAAATGCATTCATGATGTACTCTCTCATTACATTTTTTAATTTTGAACAAAAAAAGTGGCGGACTACAGCTTTAACAGTCACTTGTCTTTATTAACGTTTTGAAGCATCAGATGTAATCGATACACTCGTTATTTGAAGCGACTTTCAAAAGGGGATTTACTCTATTTTTGGTATTTACAAATAATTTACACAATGGCAAGACAATTATCAAAATGCCTAAGAGTAATTAAACAACTAAATTTAACCAGTGAGGTATTGACAGTTTTAAAATCTTTTAAAATGTAATTTGTTCCTGTGATGCAAAGCTGAAATTTCAGCAGCCATTATTCTGTAGGCAATCTGTAGGCACCAATTTGTAAAAAATATGTTTTCTTTGATTAATAATTCTAATAGTAGATTTGCAACTATAAAATAATAGATTTACAAACTACAATACAAAACTATTAATTAAATTATTTTTAAACCCTTTCAAAGTGGAACTTCAACACTGTCTTGGATTGATGCTGTGGGTGTCTGAAGCATGTGGAGAAACATGACAAATTTTATTGGTTGACAGTCCATGACGTCATTAGCAGAGAGCGCCCGTGAGTATAAGAGGAAGCCTGTAATTCACATCATCAGCTTTTTTTTGTCTTCAGGAGTTGTTTGTTTGTAAAATAGCGCGTGTTGAAGGCAAACTAGAAATGGAAAATCCATTTCAGGAGCGTTTCATGAAGTGTATGCCTCTGTGTCTCAGATTTCTGAAATCTGAGGACACACAATCCGTGCGTTTTGTGCTTGGGTGAGGAGCACATGCTTTCAGTATACTCAAGGTTTCTGAATGGTTTAGAAGTATAGAAGATTGTATATGTACTTAACCCTCTCATCCTGCCAGCCCTGCATACGGGGAGCTGTTAGATGTTATGGCCCGCACCACAACCAGATTGGATCTGTTGTGGTGGCGTGAGAAACAGGAAGATGTTCGTTGCAGACTTGACGAGCGATTCCTGTCAGACCATAATCGTCCCTCCCCCAGGAGCCTTCCCTTTTTTCCTGAACACCATGCAGAGGTGAAGTCATGGAAGAAACCATATTCAGCTCACATTTATCCATTCCAACATTCGAATTATGCGAATGTGGAGGGGTTGCTCGAGTGAGGATATGTGAGAATGCCCACAGTCGAAGAGATGCTTGCAAGCTATCTCTCACAGGGTGAATCGTCCTCTCTGAAGGCTCTGGCCCTGCCATCTAAGCCGCTACAAACCACTTCACTAAATGGAAGGGCGTATGCGGCAGTGGGTCAGTGGTAAATGGCACCATGGACTGTCATCAGCCAATCAAATTTGGCATGTTTTCACACATGCTTTAGACACCGGTCACACTGATGCTGTTCCCCATGTCAATTGGCTACGTCTACATTGATCCGGATATATTTGAAAAGCGGCGTTTTCGTTAAAAAATCTCCGTCCACACTAGCGTTTTCAGACGTTTCAGTGTGGATGAGAAACTTTTGGAAAATGCCTGAAAACGCTAAATTAACCTTACTGTGCATGTGCAAAACCTCACAAAAGTTCACTGAGATGATACAGACGGAAAAATAAATAATAAAGTTATCGCGCAATACTCATAACAGGACAAAATATCTCACCATTCACTGATGCGTCCAGGTTGCACTCAGTCACCATATGTTTGGTCTAAAACGCAACTGCTCTCATGTATTGCCGCAGGACAGCAAATTTGAGTACATTTTCTGTCATCTTTGTGTCAGGGTTTACAGAGGATGCAGACAAGATGGTAAGGTTAATAGTTTATTTGCAGGAAGTGCGGAGATGCAGACAGATGGTGAGTAACAGAAACACAGAATAACAGTGGATGCTTAGCTGGTTGGTAATGTCTTTGTCTTTCTTTCTCTTTGTAGATGATGTCGGGCTGAAGGCAGAACAGGATGGCAGGCAGGACGGATTGGAGAGGATGAATGGCAGGTAGGAATCCAGGTAAGTGATCGGAAGTCTGTGGGTCATGTTAAGGTGAACATCGACGAGACCAGACAAGGAGTGAAGGGAGAGTGCTGAATATAAAGGGTGGTTAATGAGGGAGTGCAGGTGATGATGATTGGTGATTGCGTGAGTGAGTGCAGGTGTGCGCCACGGAGGATTCTGGGGAATGAAGTGCACACACAGATGAAGGCTGACGACCGTGACATTACTCCCCCCTCCCGTAAGGCGCGACCCGCGCCGAAGAAGGCAGCATACGGGAGGGGGGGGTGGGCATCCTGGAGTCCGTGACGGGAAGGTGGACCAGGTTCAAAGTACGGACTCCAGGATGGTGGCAGGACAGACAGAGGAAGTGATCAGGACGGTGCAGGCTGAGCAGGGGACCATGGTGATACAGGCTGAGCAGGGGACCAAGGTGAAGCAGACTGATCAGGGGACCATGGCGGTAAGGACCCTTCGGGTGGCCATGGCGGTGCGGACCCTTCGGGTGGCCACGGTGGTGCGGACCCTTCGGGTGGCCACGGTGGTGCGGACCCTTCGGGTGGCCATGGCAGGGACGACTGATAGCCCCACCCCCCAAATTCCTTTGGGGAAATATCAGGTTTTAACACTGGACTGGAAGAGGCAGGGGGCGAAAGCGGCTCTGGGCAGGACAGGACCAGTGATGAAGGCGGCTCTGGACTGGACAGGACCAGCGGCGAAGAGGACTCTGAGCTGAATGGGACCAGCGGCGAAGAGGGCTCTGAGCTGGATGGGACCAGCGGCGAAGTGGGCTCTGAGCTGGATGGGACCAGTGGGGAATAGGGCTCTGAGCTGGGTGGAACCAACGGGGAAGAGGGCTCTGAGCTGGGCGGAACCAGCGGCGAAGAGGGCTCTGAGCTGGGCTGAACCAGCGGGGAAGAGGGCTCTGAGCTGGGCGGAACCAGCGGGGAAGAGGGCTCTGAGCTGGGCGGAACCAGCGGGGAAGAGGGCTCTGAGCTGGGCGGAACCAGCGGCGAAGAGGGCTCTGAGCTGGGCGGAACCAGCGGCGAAGAGGGCTTTGAGCTGGGCGGAACCAGCGGCGAAGAGGGCTCTGCGCTGGGCAGCGTTGAGGGCTCTGCGCTGGGCAGCGTTGAGGGCTCTGCGCTGGGCAGCGTTGAGGGCTCTGCGCTGGGCAGCGTTGAGGGCTCTGCGCTGGGCAGGACCAGCTGTGAAGAGGGCGTTGAGCTGGGCAGGACCAGCTGTGAAGAGGGCGTTGAGCTGGGCAGGACCAGCTGTGAAGTGGGCGTTGAGCTGGACAGGACCAGCTGTGAAGTGGGCGTTGAGCTGGACAGGACCAGCTGTGAAGAGGGCGTTGAGCTGGGCAGGACCAGCTGAGAAGAGGGCGTTGAGCTGGGCAGGACCAGCTGTGAAGAGGGCGTTGAGCTGGGCAGGACCAGCTGAGAAGAGGGCGTTGAGCTGGACAGGACCAGCTGTGAAGAGGGCGTTGAGCTGGGCAGGACCAGCGGTGATGGCTCTGTGCGGGGCATGACCAACGGAGAAAGCTTTGTGCTGGGCAGGACCAGCGGAGTAGGCTTTGGGCTGGGCAGGACCAGCGGTGAAGGGGGATCTGTGCTGGACGGAGCCAGCGGTGAAGAGGGCTCTGTGCTGGACGGGACCAGCGGTGAAGAGGGCTCTGTGCTGGACGGGACCAGCGGTGAAAGCTTTGTGCTGGGCAGGACCAGCGGAGTAGGCCTTGGGCTGGGCAGGACCAGCGGAGTAGGCTTTGGGCTGGGCAGGACCAGCAGTGAAGAGGGCTCTGTGCTGGACGGGACCAGCGGTGAAGAAGGCTCAGTGCTGGAAGGGACCAGCTGTGAAGAAGGCTCTGTGCTGGACGGGACCAGCGGTGAAGAAAGTACTGTGCTGGACGGGACCAGCTGTGAAGAAGGCTCTGTGCTGGACGGGACCAGCGGTGAAGAGGGCTCTGCGCTGGACGGGACCAGCGGCGAGGAAGGCTCTGTGCTGGACGTGACCAGCGGGGAAGGCTCTGTGCTGGACGGGACCAGCGAGGAAGGCTATGTGCTGGACGGGACCAGCGGGGAAGGCTCTGTGCTGGACGGGACCAGCGGCGAAGAGGACTTTAAGCTGGACGGGACCCGCTGTGAAGAAGGCTCTGAGCTGGACGAAACCAGCGGTGAAGGCTCAGTGCTGGACGGAACCAGCGATGAAAAGGGCTTTGTGCTGGGCAGATCCAGCGATGAGGGCTTTGTGCTGGACAGGACCAGCGGTGAGGGCTTTGTGCTGGGCAGATCCAGCGATGAGGGCTTTGTGCTGGGCAGGACCAGCGGAGAGGGCTTTGTGCTGGGCGGAACCAGCGAAGAGGGCTTTATGCTGGACGGGACCAGCTAGGAAGAGGGCTTAGAAAACTTTGGCTCTGGCTCGGGAAGAACGACACTCACAGACTCGAGCGGGCAGGCGACTGGCTCTGGCTCTGGCTCTGGCGGGCAGGCGACTGGCTCTGGCTCTGGCGGGCAGGCGACTGGCTCTGGCGGGCAGGTGACTGGCTCTGGCGGGCAGGCAGGATGAGCGGGATCTGGATCTGATTGGCCGATGAGAGGAGGGAGAACGGAGAAATCATTATCTCTGGAGATCAGCTCGGTGGGTGTGACTGATTTGACGAGATGAGTGGTGTTGGTTGAAAACGCACTCTCGGGGATAAAGCTGTCCCAGCAAACAGATATCGCCTCCCTCCAGCTTAATCCTGAAAGATCAGGGAGTGGACGTGGATCTACGTACTCAGCCCCGATCCGGTAACAGGCAATGATAATATGATCGCTCAGACCACAGTCAGCCACCAGAGAACAAAATCCTTGAGTGAACTCAAAAAGATCGCGGCTGTCCTGAGCCAGCGCCGCGATCAGGTTCCAACACATCCTGACCTCTGAAGCTGGAAATTACTTCGTGTTTTGGTTCTGGTCTTCTGTCAGGGTTTACAGAGGATGCAGACAAGATGGTAAGGTTAAAAGTTTATTTGCAGGAAGTGCGGAGATGCAGACAAGATGGTGAGTAACAGAAACACAGAATAACAGTGGATGCTTAGCTGGTTGGTAATGTCTTTGTCTTTCTTTCTCTTTATAGATGATGTCGGGCTGAAGGCAGAACAGGATGGCAGGCAGGACGGATTGGAGAGGATGAATGGCAGGTAGGAATCCAGGTAAGTGATCGGAAGTCTGTGGGTCATGTTAAGGTGAACATCGACGAGACCAGACAAGGAGTGAAGGGAGAGTGCTGAATATAAAGGGTGGTTAATGAGGGAGTGCAGGTGATGATGATTGGTGATTGCATGAGTGAGTGCAGGTGTGCGCCACGGAGGATTCTGGGGAATGAAGTGCACACACAGATGAAGGCTGACGAACGTGACCGTGACACTTTGCAGGACTGTGATATGAAGAGTGTGCAAAGTAACATATTTTAGCAACAGTGTGAAAGTGAATATCACATAACAGGCACAATACCGGTATAAACATGAATATCTATTGGTACAGTATGCGTCACATGACTAAACTTATGTCATAGTTTTTAAATACCTCCGTTTTGACAGTCCACACTACAACGTGAAAACTGCGTTTTCAGATTTTTACACTTTGGAGAGCTTTTTCATTAATAAAAACGCCGTCTCGGTGTGGACAGAAGGCCAAAACGGAGAGAAAAGGATGCATTTTCAAACAAAAACATATTAGTGTGGACATGTTCTCGTTCCCTTTCTCAGGGAAACCATGGTTACAGTCGTAACTGAGACATTTTTCTAATTCAGTCTGTGTCCAGTGCAAACTTAATAGCCAAGACACATAAGTTAATATTGCTCAAATACTAGCCAAGAAAGCTATTCTTCAAAATGTAAAAACAAGACCATTATTTAACATCAATCATTGGTTAAATGTACTATTAGAACACACGACAATGGAAAAAAATAGCTGCAATAGCTAGAAAGAGCATAAGAGTCTATTTGGAAATTTGTTCCCCCTTTGTACCTTTTTGGTATTGAGGATCATCCTTAGTTACATTTGCGAAAATTCTGTTCAGACATACAGTTGTGTGAAAAATAAAGTACACCCTTTTGAATTATATGGTTTTACATATCAGAACATTTAAAAAATATCATTGGTCCTTGGCAGGTCTTAAAATTAGGTAAATACAATCTCAGATCAGACAACAACACATGACATATTACACTGTGTCATGGTTTATTAAACAAAAACTAGGCCAAAATGGAGAAACCATGTGTGACTAACTAAGTACACCCTTACTGCTTCCATAGGAATTAAGAGAGTATGTAGCAGTTAGGCGCTGCTAATCAAGTGTCTTTGTTTAATTGGTCATCAGCAAGTGTGACTGACTCTATAAAAGCAGAGGTTTTGGCAGCTTGCATGTCTAGAGCATTCAGGTGTGTGTTAATACAATGCCAAGGAGGAAAGACATCAGCAATGATCTTAGAGAAGCAACTGTTGCTGCCCTTCAATCTAGAAAGGGTTACAAGGCCATTTCCACACAATTTGAAGTCGATCATTCTACACTCTATTATTCACAAGTGGAAAACATTCAAGACACGGTTCAGACCGTGCACCTCTCAGAGAAATTGCAAATAAACCAAGAGCTTCATCTCAGACTATACAGGCCTCAGTTTGCATATTAAATGTTTAAAGCTGCAGTAGGGAGTTTTTAGAAAACGTTGACTTAGCCTGAAAATTTTAACAAGCACAACTTACAGGTCACTCCCCCTTGCTCTCTGCTGCGCTACATCCCTCCCTCCACAGCTCCTCCCCCACAACGGAGCCTGCCGTGAACGCGCAGGCTAGTAAGCAGGGCCACCGATGACGGCGGATAAACAGTTGTGGCACATTCACTTGTAGGGACGAAACATCAACAATATGCTTTACATTGACTATGTCCTGCCCATACTCTGACTACAAACTTGGTCCTCAAATCATTACGCATTTTGCAATACATGTAATGTAACTTTATAACTTTGTAAGTTATAAATAGCTAGTAAGACAATTTAACGGTAACTAACATTACAGTATGTAAGTAATTATTCTAGCGATATGTAATGCTAAATAAGGTTTGGTAGTACATTATTTCAGCAACATGACAAGCCAGTGAATTAGCAGGTTTCAATTGTTGCTTTGCACAGTGCGTGACATTTTATCTGTATGTTATACGGCTAGAGTTTTGACACTGAGTCAATGGGCTCCGACGAGGATTTCACTCTATTTCTAATTCTTTCTTTTTCGCTTGTTTATCATCATCTGTCTTTTTCCGTTTACCTGTCTTTTTTGTATGAGCAGGTGCCACTCGAAAAATTGGCAGTTTTGGTTCTTTGTCCGCCATTAGCACTGCTGCGGCACACCGGCAATCTTGATTTTGAACGACGAACGGTACGCGCTGTGCAAGAGAGGGGTGTGATCAGCGTGTACACGAGCTTGATTGACACTGCTAAGACATTCCTCCTGGCTCTGATTGGTTGTTTCTGACCGGGAGCGGTGTATTTCTGCAAATGGCAATAGGACCACTGGGAGGAGCCAGAGGAGCTTGATTTTTTTTTCAGATTATCTGTCTCATATTCTACTGTCAGGACATATTGACAGTTTTAACAAATATGTAAAAAATACATTTTTACAAGAGTTACCTACTGCAGCTTTAAGTTCATGACAGTACAATTAGAAAAAGACTGAACAAGTATGGCTTGTTTGGAAGAGTTGCCAGGAGAACCCTTCTCTAGAACATGGCAGCACGGCTTAAGGTTTACAAAGTTGCATCTAAACGAACCACAAGACTTCTGGAACAATGTCCTTTGGATAGACGAGACCAAAGCAGAGATGTTTGGCTATAATGCACAGCACCACAAACCAAACACAGCATATTAACACAAACACCTCATACCAACTGTCAAGCGCGGTGGTGAAGGGGTGATGATTTGGCCTTGTTTTGAAGCCATAGGACCTGGGCACCTTGCAGTAGAGGTCTTCACGGAGGACCATGGACCTGGGACCCGTACTGGTTTAGATCTTTACCGGGTCCCAATCTATTACTTTATGTCCCAGGTCTGTTTAACATTATGTGTAATACCCGAGTCACTCGGAGAACAACCTGCCATGATCAGAGTCTGTCATCGCTGTGCGTGTGTTTTGACCCAATGACTTTACCAATTGACAATTGTCTCTTTTATGAATGAACCATCTTATAAAATGTTTGGTCAGACTCTTCTCAGAGAGCACAGAGATGATGGAAAAGAAGTAAATTTAACGTCAGCGGCCATGGCACTGAACGAAAAATCTTTATTATAGTTCAAAAGGGTAAATAGTTGAAGTTATCGTATTATGTGAGTTGAATAGAGAAATAAAAAAAGATATAAAAAGATACAAAACTGAAGTCGCATTTGTCATCCGTCACCTTGACAGTAAATGGACTTTTGAAGCTGGAATAATGAGTGGATTAATCATGCTCTTTCAATAGGCAAGAGAGGAATAACATGGATGGAATTTTCTGTCAGGACTGTTTCTTATCACAGGTACAAGGGAGAAGGCTACTAACATTAAAGGGACACTTCACCCATTTGCATTAAGCTTTGTATCGTTAGAAACCTAGTCATATTTTTAAATGGTCGTGCATTATTCCCTCATTTTCCTCTGACACGGGAGAAATATGGATTTCAGTGTTGCAGTTCCTGCTTATAATGTCATTCTAAGCAGGAAGTCCCATATCTTTGTAGATTGAGACTAGGGTTGAGACTACAAACACTCGTTCCTCATTTTTCCAGGGGGTGGGACTCACTCACGCTACAGACCTATTACAGATCAGTGGGTGGGACTTCACTTGCAGAAACTAAAAGCAATATCCGCCATCTTGTTTGGAAGCTAAGCTAACAGGCGCTGTGGAGCCAGATGTGAAGTTACGACAATGGCGGAAAGTACTCAATATGATATGGAAGAAGAGGATTTCGAAAGTCTATTGCTACCTTTACGAGCCGCAATATAGCGAAGAGCAGCTGAGGCTGATGGAGGAACAGAAGGCCAGAAGGCTGCGGCTTCTGCAGCCGAGGTAGAAGACCTGCCTGTCGCGGACGAGGAGCCTGGACTGGCTAGAGCTTAGGCGGACTTGTGGTGCCTGTGCTCTCACTGTGCGCCTACAGACACAGAGATAGAGTCCGTCTGCTGCAAATAATTTCAACGATGCCAGTTTCTCCTGGACGAAATCTCTTAATCAGACGAGGACACGGACGTTTGTGTTGTTAACCATCCTAGATTAGTGGGAGTGGCTTGCAGAGCTGTGCAATGTGGTGCATTGTGGGATTGTTGTCTTCCATACAAATGCGCCCTAAAGTTACTTTTTGTCTTTCCTCGGTCAAGAAGGCACCATGTTTGTTAGGCACAATTAAGTTACATTTTGACTACATATATGACACACTTTCAATAAAGATTAATGTTCCCACGGGTGAAATGCTCCTTCAAGTAAGTCAACTTGTTTATTGACTTGTTCATAGCAATTTGCTGTAGAATATGTTCCAATCGTGTCCTGTCAGGTTGGGTTCAACTTTCACCTCCGCGTCGGTTCGGGGTAGTACATTTATGGCATTTCCGGGTCCGGGTCCGGGTCCAACTTTCAAATAAAAGACGGGTCCAGGTCGGTTCCGTGTAGCACGTTTACGGGTCTCTTTGGGTTCAGGTTTTTGGAACCGTGAAGACCTCTACCTTGCAGTCATTGAGTCAACCATGAACTCTTTGCATACTGAAGTATTCTAGAGTCAAATGTGTGGCCATCTGTCCGACAGCTAAAGCTTGGCCGAAATGGGGTCATGCAACAGGGCAATGATTCCAAGCACAGAAGTAAATCTACAACAGAATGGTGGAAAAAATAAAATAATCAATGTGTTGCATTGGCCCAGTCAAAGTCTGAAATGTCCCCGACTGAAATGCTGTAGCAGGACCTTAAGAGAGCTGTGCATAAATAGATGCCCGCAAACCTCCAAGAAATGAAGCAATGTTGTAAAGAACAGTGTGCCAAAATTCCTCCACGACGATGTGAGAGACTTATAAAGTCATATAGAAAATTATGACTTCAAGTTATTGCTGCTAAAGGTGGTTCTACAAGCAATTAAATCATAGGGTGTAGGTGCCATGTAGTTTGTCACACATGGCTTCTCCATTTTGCCTTTATTTTGTTAAATAAATAATTACTCAGTGTAATATGTCATGTGTTGTTGTTCGTCAGAGTATTTACCTACTTTTAAGACCTGCTAAAGACCAGATGTTTTTTTTTTTTTTTTTTTTTTTTTTTGACATGTAAAACCATAGAATAAAAAGTGTACTTTCTTTTTTCTGTATGTATCAGTCTTGCTCTATATAAGTTTATATATTGTTACTTTAAATTCTTATAATATAACAGGACATGCTGGAAATGGGAGAAACATTTTTTCCCTTTAATTTGATTGAACTGAAGTACATCATTGTGGCGAGCAGGACGAGGGCCTTGAGGCCGGTGGCGTGATTGCTGATGAGTGCTACCTGCATGACGCACCAGTCTCGTATCTCTCACAGAGAAGCGGAAGCATAAAAGTAGGAGCAACAATAGTAAAGGACGAGAGAGTGAATGATCAGCATAATATTTTATTGGATGATAATATGATAAGATAATTGTGGATAATATTTGGGCATGAAAATATACTACATAGTGTTAATGGCGCACTAGTTTACACAATAGATTATAGTCTAGTGTGTAACCTTTACATTTTACCTTGGGATATCAACCCCACTGTCATGTCCCTCACCCCACACCATCACAACCCCTCTCTCTCTCTCTCTCTCTCTCTCTCTCTCTCTCTCTCTCTCTCTCTCTGTCTGTTTCATTCCCTCCCTCCCACTGTATCTCTCTCACCATAGTGTTTAAATATAGTTACTCTACTCTTGTTGCTGTAACTGACCAGACTCTCAGCATCACTCATTACCATTACGGTAGTAAGGAAGTGTATAGTGCTCATGTTTGGTTTGATCTGGTCCTCTCCTCTCTGCTGAGTTGAGAGGGAGTGGAAGGATGCACAAGATCATGGGAGCAGAAGACTTTGAGCTGGAGAGGTGCTGTGAGCAGAATGCCAATGGTAATGCATCTGGTAAAGCCACTGTGTGAGTGTGTGTATGTGTGGGTTTTGTGTTTTATGCACTTTTATCATCTCTTTGATTAGTCTCTTTTCTAAATTCTAATTTATCATGTGTGTTTTTGTTGATTTTGAGGTTTAGATTGTTTGTTGTGGGCTACTTTTATCTATAAAGCTTTCCTGTAGCTCAGTGGTTAAGAGCATTGCGTTAACAACGCAAGGGTGTGGGTTCGATCCCAGGGGATTGCACATACTTATGTATAAATGTATAGGTTAATGCAATGTAAGTCGCTTTTTTTGGGAGGTTCGGAAGTGCTTTAAAGCTAATCGGGTTCTCCTTTTTACTCTCTCTTTCCTTTTTGAGTATAGCCTGAGGCCTCTGGATTTCTCTCTCTCTCTTTGTGTGTGTGTGTGTGTGTGTGTGTGTGTGTGTGTGTGTGTGTGTGTGTGTGTGTGTGTGTGTGTGTGTGTGTGTGTGTGTGTGTGTGTGTGTGTGTGTGTGTGTGTGTGTGTGAAAGAGAAAGATGGCATAGTTGTTTTAGTGTTTGCTCTGTCAAGAGTCATTTCATTTTCTGGCAGGATGTCCTTATAAAACTTCTCTTTCTCGTTCTCATCTCTGGAAGCGTTTAATGTTTTTACAGTCAATGTTCCGAGGCTGAGCATTTAGATATATAATCCTCATTTAAGCCATTAGGAACTCAGATGCATGTTCAGTCTTTATCTTTGAAAACATTAATCCATATTCAGTTTTACATATTGCAATTAAGCCTCTATTGTATATTTTGTAATATACTAGTATTTCTTGTGACAAAAAAGTTCCTTCTGCATGCCCATATCCTGTACATTGAATTTAGTATAAAATGTTTAATTAACAAGATGTTGTAAAGTTTATATATATATATATATATAAAATCTCTTATTACATTTTTATTTTTGTGCTTACATTTGTGCATGTGTGTCTGTGTTACTGTTAAGAGTGTGATGTAACAGTAATTGTGGATGATCTGATTCTGGCTGACTGTGGATGGGGTTGCTGGGTAACAGCACCATGGAAACAGTCGCCAGGACAATCATGCATGATTTGTCTGATGTTATTGTAAGAGCGTGATGGTGCGAGGTCAGCAAGCCATAGCTGTTTTCCTTCCTCTTTATCTACTTAAATTCACATTAGATGTCTGTACGCTTAAGAGTTTTTATGTCAATGTAAGATTCTCACTGTATTGAACTGATTTGCTCAAGTGCTTTGCTAACAAGTTTTTCTACACTCTATCGGTCTGTTTTAGTACTATGTGCTGAGCGAGTGGGCCAGATGACTAAGACCTACAATGACATTGACGCTGTCACAAGACTTCTGGAGGAGGTGAAAATGAAAAAGAAATTATGTGCATTTATTATGATGCTAGAGTTTGGGGTCAGTAAGACTTTAAAAAAAAGAAATTAATAATTTTATTCAGTAAGGATGCATAAAATGTATAATGTTACAAAAAAATATTATATTTCAATTAAATGCTGTTAAAATACATTAAAATAGAAAACAATTATTTCAAATTGAATTGTAATAATAATCAACAGTATTACTGTTATACTTTATTTTTGATCAAATAAATGCAGCCTTTCAAGAGCTCTTTCAACAACGACAAAAAAATCTTACAGACTCCAGACTTTTGAATGGTAGTGTATTTGAGAATCTTTTCGTCGACTCTTTCTACAGAAAGAGCGGGATCTGGAGCTCTCTGCCCGCATCGGTCAGTCCCTCCTGAAGAAGAATCGCATACTGTCGGAGCAGAACGAATACCTGGAGGAACAAGTGGGCACCATCAGGGAAGAGGTACATGAACAGATTCATTACAATGTGTAGGTAAAAGTGTCTCTGGTGCTAAAAATGAGTTGCCCCTGCTGATATACTGTGCACAGAAGTACTGCAACTTAGTGTATTCAGAAGCTTTTTTGAAGTTTCAGCTCAGTTAAGTTTGTTAAAATATTAGTAATGAAATGAGTAATGACAATTAGCCTACATAGGCTAGGTTCAACCAGTTAGTAAAAATGAAGTCATGAGTAATGACATCATTAATGATAATCAATTTTGTTGATTTGATTGTACCGCAGGTGGCTCAGCTGCACCATGAGTTGAATCTAAAAGACGAGCTCCTGCAGTTCTACACTAATGCAGCGGAGGAGAGTGAAGAGGGGTCTGGATCGCCCACGTAAGTCCACTGTGTTTTATAACACTGTTCTCATTTGTCTCTCGCTCAAGGCCAGTGTAGCAAGTTCTGTTGGCTTCAGTTAGGATATTTTTAGCTCAGGTGTTTTTCTTCAGGGCTTTTTAGCTATATTTTAATTTATAATGTGTAACTAAACAATTATTTTGTTATAACACTTGTTATTTCTGATGAATGAGACAGCCCAAAGATCTTCAATACAAGTAAAGAAATCAGAATTGTAATATTTTTACATTTATAGTTTTTTTGTTTTGGGTTCAGGGGTCAACAGGGAAGGGCTGGAGTTTCTGCCCCTTGCGGTTCATCTCTGGATATTCTGCAGCACAAACTTCGAGACCTTGAGGAGGAAAACCTTTCTCTCAGAGCAGAGGTACATGCACATGCAGAGAAATTATATATATATATATATATATATATATATATATATATATATATAATGTATGTGTATGTATATGTGTGTGTGTGTGTGTGTGGGGGGGGGGTATGTATGTTTGTATAGAGTATATAGACAATTTCTAAAGCCTTGTGTGTCTCTTTCCAATTTCTATTTGTGAATAGAAAAAAATCTTTATATCTCTGTTGTACGTGCATGCTGCAATCACAGTAGATTGTGAATCCTACTGATATCTTTAACCCCTGTTAGTCAGAGTTGTTCTGAACTTTTCAGTGAAATACTAGCAAATGATCAATAATTATGTTTAATTTATAGGGTGATATTTCATGTTTCTGGGGGGTTAATGATTCCTCCGTACAAAGATTGCAAATCACTTTGCTTTTGTTAAATCTTCATTTGATGTATTTAAAAAATATTTGGTTAAAGGTATTTTACAAAATTACAAAGAACATTATGAAACAGTTTATAAATAATACTTATTTATATTTTAACTTGACTGAGTACTTGTCTCTCTTTCTTGTCCTTAGGCGAGTCATCTGAAGTCTGAGACAGAGTCATATGAGGAGAAAGAACAGCAGCTGGTGAATGACTGCGTCAGAGAGCTAAGTGAGTGAAATGTTGGCATGAAGTGGAGATGTAGAGCTCTATATTATTTTAGTTTTGTTAAAATATAAGATAAGATAAGATAAGAAAAACCTTTATTTGTCCCACAATGGGGAAATTACGGTGTTGCAAACCGTAATTTCCCCATTGTGGGACAAATAAAGGTTTTTCTTATCTTATCTTATCTTATATTTTAACAAAACTAAAATAATTCCACCCTTTCTCCTCATACAGGGCAGTCCAGCATCCAGATCTCCAGTATAGCAGAAGAGCTGGCCAAAAAGACAGAAGATGCCTCTCGCCAACAGGAGGAAATCACACACTTACTCTCTCAGATAGTGGACCTGCAGAAAAAAGCCAAAACTGTGAGAATCGTTTGCATCTTTCACTCTATCGGAGAACTAATTTAAAAATACATGAGATCAATTTGTGCTGAGATTTATATGTGTATGTGTGTTTGTGTATGTTTTTGACAGTTTGCCATTGAAAACGAAGAACTTTCTCAGCACCTTTCGGCAGCTAAAGACGCTCAGAGACAGCTCACAACCGAGGCACTTTATTTCAAACATAATAAATCAGTATTCCACGTATTTAATCTTACAAAAGCAAATGTGAATGTTATTGACCATTGTTGGTTCCTCACACACACAGCTGCAGGAGCTGGAGGAGAAATACTCTGAGTGCATTGAAATGCTCCATGAGGCTCAAGAGGAGCTCAAGAACCTACGGAACCGCAGTGTGTCTGCAGGAACTCCTCGACGCTATCACCCTCTGGGACTTTTTCCCATGGTACACAAACAAACACACCGTTATATAACTCATGCAAGGCCAGTGCTCTAGGAGATCACAAACATGTGTATATTTTGGTTTAATGTCTGCTGGTGTGGATTTTCTGGCGGGAATGACAAAAGCTGGATAAGACTTGGACTTGCTGATACTGCAAGTTAGCTAGCAGTAGGGGTGGGCGATATAGCCTCAAAATTATATCACGATATTTCAAGAATATTTGCGATAATGATATTTATGCCGATATAGAAGAAAATAAATAGAACAACGTTTTATTGGTGATTGCAGCTGGCATTTATTAGTGCAAACAAAATGAAGGGCATTTTCCATTCTTTTCCAATGAGCTACTGTCATTGATGACAGAATACCTAATTCGAAGTGTAATTATTGTCATAAGGTGGCAGCAACAGCATTATGGTGCAATAGTAGTTACAGTCACACAGCATGAGTCAAATGTAAGCAAAAGTAAAAAAGTAGCCTTGGTAACACAAGTTGGCAGTGTTTCCCCTGGATCTCCTTAACATTTTAGTTTTAACAATAACTAAAGTAAATTAACCTTGTAACTCTTCAGGAGCCTTCACAATATTGTCACCTAATAAAATGGACCTACAATTTTAAGTACAAATGTAAACAAACAGCAGCAATCCAAACAAAATGGATTTATTGCAGTTCATCAATGAGAAGGTTTGATCGCAGATTTAGTCGCAGCAAACAGCGCAAGCAGCTCGTGAAGGAACACAGACCGATCAAATTACACTTATTTAATTTAAGCAGAAAATCTCAAATGGAGATCGCTAAACTGCAGTTACTTGTTTGTCATGTTTTCAGATCACCCGCGCTTCTTCAGCAGTGTAGAGAGAGCCCGCGCGCAGGGTTGCAGGGTTGCCAGATTGCAAAGATGAAGTAAAACACCGGAAGAAAATATGTTCTTTTAACAGAAAAGCTCTGATTGGGGGATTTAAATGGTTGAAATCTGAATGCATGAATGCTCGTAAAGCGGCTTGTTAAACAGTCTGTAATTTTTTGTCGTCTTGTTGTTGTTTTTTCTAAGAAAGCAAGAGTCAAGTTTTTATTTATTTTTAATTACATGTAAACTTGTCTTTCGTCAAGGAAATTGCATGTTTATTTAGTCACAGTTATCATTTAATGACGTTGGTGTTATAACTCGTCTTCATCTCGTCTTATCATGGAGAAAAAAGGTCGTCAACAAACATTTTTCGTCATAGATTTCGTGAACGAAATGAACCAGGGGGGTAATCTATCAGCCGGAAACTGAAGCTTCCCCGGAGGCCGCCATTGATTAGCAGACCATCACCTGCTGTTAGCATTCCATTGACTCCCATTCATTTTGGCATCACTTTGACAGCGAATAACTTTACATCTGAGGCGTTTAAAGACATTTGTCCATTATTTATTTCTAAAGAAACACGAAAATGTATAAAAAGCTCCATTACCTTGTATCTTACGTTATGGCCCCGTAGAAGCAGTTTTTGTGAAATTAGGCTAACGATTGCGTCATAACCACGCGACTCTCTGTTGCAAAGTATAGAAATTACCGTATAGACAGGAGGAGAAGCTCACGGGCAATCGGGGGGACATGGAGGCAAAATGACAAAATAATTAATCAGAATACTTAGCAAAAGTTGCTCCTGCTCCTAGCTCATGGACACTCCTACTCACACTCTCTGTCTCTGCAAGTTTCGGAAGGGAATGATTCAGATTTCTCTTGGCACAGCTACTAGAAGACTTACAACTGTCAGACAGGTTGCTCACATCACATCTACGTCGTCAAGATCAGTTTGAGTCTGCGCAGTACGGTCAGCCATCAGGAAGTGAGTGCTTCTAATTGACTTCACTTTTCTCCGTTGAATCCAATGGGGTCGCTGTGTCCATTTCTTTTACTGTCTATGGGTAGAACAGAGGTGCGCTCACTCATACTCTCAGACAGGTGTTGTTGTGCGCTCAGGAAAGTTAATGTGCCATACGTCTTCGCGTCGCTATATCATTGATATCGCGATATGACACTTTTGTAAAAATGTATACCGGTGTTATCGTGGACGGCATGATATGGCACACCCCTAGCTAGCCGTCAATTTACACTACTGTTTAAATGTTTGGGTCAGTAAGATAAAAAAAAAAAAAAATCAGAAAGGACGCATTCAATTGATTAAAAATTACAGTAAAGACTTAAGTTGTTTCAAAAAAATCTATTTGAAACTTGAACTTTCTATTCATTAGAGAATCTTAAACATTACATTTTACTTAAGTTATAATGTTTACAAATTTCTGACTGATTTGGTAATTACATTTATGAAAGCTACTAATATTAAAAATGTATTAATTTTTTAATTAATGACATTTCTTTTCTGCTAGAGATGTGTTTCTCTGTAAATTATAATTTCCATCATAATCAATGAAACCTTTTTGGAAGACTTTGTTCTGTAAAATGCTAAAATGTTATGCCAGCTCCCAGCAGGGTGCGGGACTGCAGTTTTTTTGTTCTAAAAATTACAAATTGTACAAAAATACCAAATTAATTGAAAATCTAATAGTACATTTTATGCATTGAAATGGGAATTTAAAAAGTCTGAGAAGAGAACAAGCCCCAAACAGAAAAAAATATGGTATTGTTTATTATAACTAATTACTGTTATAATATTATTATAATGTTGTTTATTATAAATAATTGTTTTTCTTTTTCTTTGTGTTTATTTAAACATATTTTGATGACAAAATTGTATCCAAAAGTTAGCTAAATCTTAAAGAACATTCTTTTGGGGATATCCTCATTTGTAAAAGTGTGTGTGTGTGTTAGGACTCCCTGGCTGCTGAAATTGAGGGAACCATGAGGAAGGAATTGAGTCTCGAGAATCCTGACAATGAAGAACAGAGGTTTGAACCTTTTTTCCCCTTCCCATCACACAGCACATTTTCTTTCATTGGTCATTATCTGATTTTTCTTTTACTCTCAATGAATCTTTGCATTCAATAACAAAATATGCTTTTGTCTCAAGGGTCCGTCATAAGCGTGTGTTTGAGACTGTGAAGAACATCAACCAGTCCGTCAGACAGCAATCTTCTGCTAATTCTGCTACTAACATCCCTGGGTCCAATCAGACGCTGTCCTCCCTTAGCTCCGCCCTATCCGACAGTGATAGCAACAATGCAGCACCTGATAATCGTACACAGAGCATGCTCCAGGAGACCGGCTCCTCAGATGCTGCGTGAGTCTATTATGAGGCTATACTTACAGAGGCTGTGAGCAAATAACTTTCAATTGACCTTTAGCCAAATCATAATGTAGTCACTGCTTTACTGGGGAAACAATAAATGCATGTTAAAATATTCATGGGTCTGAAAGGTCACTGGTTCTGGCCCACTTGAATGAGTTTGTGGGTCATTCTCAGGAAAATCAAACATTTGAGTTTTACATCAAAATAACACATTTAAAATGTAACTCATGAAGGGGGACATGCAAATGGCTTGATATTCCTGATGGAAAAGTTGAAGCTATCAAATACTGTGACTAGTTCAGCATCCTTTTAACTACACTGTAACAAGTGATCAGTTGACTTAACTTAAAAAAAAAAAGTGAGGAATCCCGTTGCCTTAAAATTATTAAGTAAATATACTTGCCGTAAATATACTATATAAATATATATTCCTATACTGTGGAATTGTCAACTTCACATAACTTAATTATTTCAATTACACATGAAGTTTATTTAGGCCTACTTATTTTTACGGCAACGGGTTTCCTAAATTTTTTCAAGTCAACTGATTACTTTTTACAGTGTAAAATGAGTATGATACGACTTTCCTTGTTCTTTGACTGCAGAGTGGATGCCTCTGAGAAGCGATCCGGCTCCGAGGAGCTCAAGCTCGCTCTGCGGCGACTGTCTCTACGTCGACAGAACTGTCTGAGCGAGCGTCTCTTCTTTGAGGGGGAGCGGGGGAGGCGTAATCGGGAGCCGGCGGACAGTGGAGATTATTCAAACAGGCTTGTCCACAGTGAGAGCATCATGTCCCTGGGCGCTTGGTCAAGTCGGCCTTATCTTCCCGACAAGCTCCAGATTGTCAAACCTCTGGAAGGTGACCGAAATACCCAAAATGTCTATCCTAAGACATTCCTGCATTACCGTTCAAGACCACGCCCACCCACTATGATGCTTTTCAATTCACTGTGGGCGCTAATGCATCCCCGCAAACACTCCTACTTTAGAGAGTCCCGCTCCTGGGTAAATTTACACTAGTGATCCAGTTTTGACGAAGTTTTGAAAATGGATAAATGTAAAGGAATAGTTCACCAAAAAAAAAAAAATCTGTCATCTTGCCTTTTAATTTAAAAAAATTACATTTTGAATGAAACACACCCTCCACTGTATCACTTGGCGGATGCAATTTATTTTGCATTTGCAATTACTGTTATGCATATTCATATATTCTATAAAAGCTCTACTATGAGGCAATCCAAGAGGCAGGACTTTATTTGTGTTTTATCTATGCTATTCTATGTATGTGAGATGTAAAAGAGTCCCATTAGTCATTTCTATATATTCTAGTGTCTAATATAGTGTATGAAGTAGTGATTTAAATATTGATTTGTCTAGTTTGTTGTGAAAGTTCTTGGGGGGGATTTCTGTTTTCTATTTTATTACCGCCACCTAATGGACAATAAGTGAAAAATAGAACTTTTGTTTGTGTTATTCTTCATCCATTTTTATTCTGTTTCTGTATTTCTTGTACTTGTATTTTTTCCCTCATCTCTTATTCTGTGTTCTGCACTTTTATTTAGTATATCTTCAATAAAGACATCTTAATCTCACTCTTTCTTTCTTTCCTTCATTTTTTGTTTTTCATTATCACTTCATTGCAGCATTGTTAATATGTGTTTGTTTTCACACTAAGTTGATGTAGCCACTGTGTAAATTAGGTTATGAAATCACACAGTTCTCCGTCTCAATATCCCTCGTGTCTTTTTTTTCCTAGGCTCAGCTACCCTTCAGCACTGGCAGCAGTTAGCTCAGCCTAATCTGGGCGGTATCCTGGATGCTCGACCTGGTGTGGTCCCGAAAGGCTACCGTCCTCTGGAGCTGGATCTGGAGGAAGTTTATCACTATGCCGACTACGAGGAGGATGAGCCTGGAGATCAGTACTTCCAGAACCTTCCCACCACAACCACATCTAATCCCAGTGTCCCTCCTGCCCATAGCATTGCTCCCTCAGCCTCCCCGTCACCATGTCTCAGCACAGGTCACGCGTCCATAGAGTTCTCAAGTAAGTCAACATGTTTTAGTGTGCTTCAGACAGCTTGCATCCGATGCAAAGATATTTATGTAATAATAAAAAATAAAAATACTTGTGTTTCTAAGAACACTTTTTCTTGTATGTATGAAGTCAGAAATGGTCATATGCTACATAATGTTTGATAAATATTAACTAAATATATAGAGTCCTTATCAAACCTGAACTAAAAACAATGAATGCAAAATATTTGTATTTATTTATTTATTTATTTAAAAAGAAATCAAGGCTATATCTTTGCCCATTGTCCCATTCATTTTGAATATCAGAATTACAGATTTTTCAAATCAGTATTTTAAATCTATGTATTTGGTCAATAGCTGTGTAAATAAAAAAATTAAAAATAAAACATTTTATTTTATTTTAAATAAATTGATTCATTTAGATAAATTAATATTTGCTATATCTGTAATTAGTCCTTACACAAAACTATTTGACCTAAATAAATGACATTTTATTATAAAATATTTATTGATTGATTGAATGATCGATTGATTGTCGATCGCTTAAAACTGTATATTTGCCCATTATCCCAGGCAAATTATTTCCTTTATAAAACGGATAGTTCCAGTCCTTGATTCTGATTGCTTGACTCCGCTCCACGTCGTGCCTAACAACTGTTCTAAATCCACTGTAAAACACAGCTTCGCAGGGCTTATTGCTTAAATATATTAAGCTAATAAATAAAAAAATTACAAATGACTGGCACAGCAGACACAGATGAGCGACTAGCGCGGTCATTGGCTGTGCTGCGGCAACTGCACGAACCTATGGCGAGGCGGTTCAGACGCGCGAACCAATCAGGCCTCTTCGCGCCCTGGGACGTCAGAGCCCGCTAGAATGGGTGTGGCTTATGTCTTTATAAGCATCCATTCTTAGCCAAGGAATTCAGAATTTATCTCCTTCAGCGAACTCTCCACTTCGCTGACCTCCGGCCTCTTTGCCGCCGTCGAAAAGCCTTCAGCAGGACAAGCCACCTGCCTTGCAGTTCTGAGGACGCCGGCATCCGTTTTCCTGTGCCATCCAGCGAGCTAGATCCTTTTCAAAAGCGAATATAGTTTGTTCGCCGCTATGACGCACTTCTAAAAGAGTGAATTTCTGAGGCGTTGTTGCAAATGCCTCGAGTCACGTGCGCCTCCTTCAGAGGCCCTCTCTTCGGCTGAGATCGTCACATCCTCTGCGCTTCCTGTCTGGGCCGTGACGCACTCGCCAAGGGCGGCTGCCCTGACTGTGACGGGATGACGACATAGCTTTTCAGCGGAACGAGTGGCCAGCGAACGAGAGTTGCCGCTCGTCCCCTCGCACCCACGGCTAGCTTTCTCTACGTTCAGAGAGCTACCCCGCCTTCACGCCCCCGTTTCGCTCGTCATGCAGAGCCCTCTCGAGCTCTCTGCATGACCCAGATGGACACTATGAGTGAGTTTCACGACTATCGCTGAAACTGCGTCACTCACATCGGCGATAGGAAGAAAGAGAGTGTTTGAGTTCCCCCGAGGTCAGACCAACCTCCATTTCTCACACATTTCCCAGTCCCCTCTTTAGTTCGGGCGGCTGGAAATGTCAATATTGCAGCTAACGAGCCTGTTATAAAAAACATGCACACCTGCAAACAAATGCTGTTTTTACAGGCGACACAAAACATTCCGCTCGCGCTAACTGTCTTACGTCATTCCCCCGCGTGGCTCAGTGGTGGAATCTAAGGCTTTCGCGCCATAGACCCATGTTCGAAACCCGGCTCTGGCAGCAGATGAAAATTATATAACAGCTGCTCTTTTCACTGCGCTCGTGGCCAGCTTCCTTACGATACAGAAAGCGACCCCGCCCCTCGCGCCCTCCCGTTCACAACGGCGGGGTTAGAGTATTAATGAGGGTTCAAAAACAGGTGAGCCCACGCCGGCCCCACCCCGCCCCCGCGTGACTCACATTCTACAAAGAGAGACTTTTTTCTCCTGTGCTTATGCCGGCCCGCCCCCGCGTGACTCTGTTGTTATATGTACGCTCCCCTGCAAACATACGCTGTTCCAACAGTGACTCTAATGAAAAAATTGTGCTTTCTACCATTTTCCCCCTTTGGCTCACGCTGGAGGTATTCTAAATGTAGGCTGTGTGCCCAATATAAAGAATGCACCCTTGCACACAAGCACTGTGCCAATAGCACACAAGCATGAAACAGCTGGGCAGCCGGGTCCCTATCATGAAGCTGTCCGGCCCCAGATTTATTCAGCCCACGCTGGAGGTGTTCTAAATATAGGTGGTGTGCGTATTGCGTAACCCGCCGTGCTACTGTGCTTTGATCAGGGGATCGCTTCAGTCGATTAAACCTGAATTCCTTGGCTAAGAATGGATGCTTATAAAGACATAAGCCACGCCCATTCTGGCGGGCTCTGACGTGACAGGGCGTGAAGCGGCCTGATTGGTTCGCGTGTCCGAGCCGCTTCGCCATAGGTTCGTGCAGTTGCCGCAGCACAGCCAATGGCCGCGCTAGTCACTCATCTGTGTCTGCTGTGCAGCTGCACTGCGTTTAAAAAAATTTGGCTTCAGTATTCTCGAGAAAAGGAGTTTTCCCATAGCGTAAGCTAGCCTTATGCAATACTCGTTCCCTCATCTCAGGGAACCGAGGTTACGTTAGTAACCGAGACGATTTGCCCATTGTCCCAGGCAAACAATTTCCTATAAATTAAGCTAACACATTTCAGGTAACAAAATGACAAATTTCTCAAATCAGTATTTCAAATCTGTGTATATGGTAAGTAGCCATGTAAATTTAAATATATATATTTAAAAAAACATATTTATTTAGATAAAAATAAGTGAAAACTTTGCTTTTTTCTCAGCTTTTGTACCTTTTTCAGTGTATTTCCCAGGCAAATGCATGGCTCATACAAGTTCGACCTACACCTTCACCACCTGCAAAATCCTCCATCCTTCTGATGAGCTCACAAGGGTGACCCCCAGGTAATGTAATGTCCTGTAACTGAGACAATAATTGTCAAGCCAATCAGCAAATAATGTTCTGCTTCTCTGTCCAGTTTAAACCCCGTCCCAACCTCGTCCTGCGTGATTTCAAGCAGTCTGCGGTCGACGCCTGCGGTCACACCCTGTACTCCTCGCCGAATGAGCCTGTCCCAGTCACAATCCTTCACCAACTTGCGGGACCCCACAAAAACCTTCAGCACGTCTTTGGGGCTGGTGCGCCTCCTGCAGGAGAGGGGCATCTCTGCCGCCGTGTACCAGCCTCAGAGCTGGGACAGAGGAAGTGGAGGAGTCCTCTTTTCCACCTCAGTTCTTCCTCCGCCACCTCACGACCCCCACCGCCCCAATACCCCACCCAATTCCCCCACCCGCCTCACTCCTAGCCCGGGATCGGTGGTTTCTGATTCAGACACCTCTATGCCTTTCTCTTTCAAAAGCCCATCCTATGAAAACTTTTTGGCTTCCAAACCGGCACGGTCCATTTTGAAAGAGGTAGCAGGGGTGTCCGGAGCTCAGGCTAAAGACTGTGAGAGCCAAACTGATGTCAGTATGTATAATCTCAATTTGGTTGATAAGCTTAAAAGGTTGGGTTTGGCAAGCCCCGGGGCTTCTGGGGCAACAGGGGGTGGGATTCCAAGGCCAGGCCCACTTATAAGTCATCTTGGTGCGCTACGAAGGGCAGGGTCCCCCTTTAGTCCACTAAACGAAGGGATGAGGAGGAATCGGAGCTATCCTGCTATGGTTGGGGCCAGTATGGCGATGAAGGGGCCTGGCCCTCAAGGGGATGAAATTTTACTGACTCCTAAACTACCTAAGCAAACAAGTCTCAAATAAGTTATGCATAATAATGAATCACACAATCAATAGATAGGACACTAAATTACTAACACAGAAGTCATAACTTGTACAAAGACACACTAACTAAATAATTCATCCAATTTATTTTTGAATCTGTCTTCATTTGCTCACCCTCATTCCAAACATGTATAACTTTACAAGATATATTATTTTGAAGAATATTTTAGCTGTTCATACACTGAAAGTCAGTGGGATCCAAAACTATTGGACTTCATTGACTTTTATTGTATGGACAAAAGCTAAGACATTTTTCATAAACATCATTACACAGTCATTTGCTCTGTCACAGTCACATAATTTCCAACATTTGGAAGGACATGAGGGTGAAAAAATAAAGACATCATTTTCATTTTTAGGTGAACTATCCCTTTAAAAACAGGCATACACACATAAGTTTGAAGTTTCTCCACACTTAACTCCCTGAATTGCTCTGTAAAATAGAATGCGATATGTTCCTGTACCGATGGTGCTGATTGTACATAACCTTTGACCTCACTTTCACTTCCCAGTGCACATGCAGGAAGGAATAAACCATCAAAAAACAATTGAACCAGAAAATCTACAGTCACATGTATGATTCAATCACTATGAATTAGAACTAAGTTATCACATTTGACGTGTAGTTTTTGGAGCTGAGGGTATTTCCAGGATATAATAAAATGTATTGATTAGGGATCAATGGTGTTCTGCCCCTGCTTTGGGCAACTATAGAGATGTGTTCTCCCTGGATGCCTGCTGGTTTTGAAGGGTGGCATTTGAGGCTGATGTATTGATGCTGGCAGAGAGAATGTGTAGGACATGTTTAACTACTCACCTGACCAACTCTCTTTTCTTCCATTTCTCAGTTTATATCTTTTTTAGAAGATAAATATTTAATAAAGTAGTGAACATTGTAGCTTTTGATTCAATAAGTGGAAGAATAAATTGAGGGTTGGCTACATGGATAGACTGATTTCAGGAAGTGCTGCTGTATACATATGAAATTCTACATACAGTATGGTTCCCTTTCAGTCGCTCACATTCGACATGACGGCGTAATTAGTGATCCCAATTAGGTCGACGTTACGGCGTAACCGAGACGTTTTCTATGATAAAAAAGCGAGTGCCTGTATTTTAGTCATCTGTCATGTCTTTACTGAACGATTAGGAAACATTTGAAAAGCTGGAGAGCACTGTAAACTAGAATGAGCACTGAGCACTTGTGTTTAATTGCTATTTTATTGTCTTTATTCATTTACCTTGTTTTTTCATGTTATTAAAATGTGCACTTTGACGTTCTAATGTGCTGTTTAACACCACCTGTTTCATAAAGTTTTTGGGATTTAGTTGCTCTTAGCTTATGGTCTTACAAGGGCAAAAGCTTTTAGATTAGTGAATAAGCTTTAATGTTTTTTTATTATTATTTTATTTTCTAATTAAAATAAATGCAGAGGAAAAAAAAAATTACGCTTTTGGTCATCGATGTCCATAACTATGGAAGCTTATGGGTAGCAATATTCAATTTGAAATGTAATATGCAAAATGACAATGCAATATGTAAAATGGCAATGCATTTCTGTATTTCAATTTTAATTTTCCCATACATTTGTGCAACGTTTGGTGCAAAATGAAAATGAAAATTCAATTATAAATTTACATTTGCCATTTCATACAGTAGTTTTAATATGTAATTTGAATCCATATTTTAACGCTTTATAAGTTTCATAATTAAAATTAAAATGTATTACAGAAATGATTAGATATGTTTAACATGTTCAAGCAAAAACTGTGGCAAAATTGTAATTTAAATGTTATTTTTTCTTAATTGCATTTACACTCACAGTTAAGACACTTGCGATTGCATTTCCATTAAGTGTCACGCAATGAATGTAGCAAAATTCAATGTGCAATTTGAAAATGCATTCTGAGCCGATCACGTGCCCGTCCCGCCCTGTCAATCACTGCGTGAAGTTGGCCCCGCCCCCAAACCAATGCAAAACGTCGGCAAAGTGGGCAAACTAGTCCACATTCACCCAAAATAGAGTAGACTCATATGTTTGTTTGCGCGCGATAAACGTTTATTTTGTGCTGCTTCGGTTTCTTAAATATTTAAATAATATTTATTGGTCATTCTGAGACCACTCAGCCCCCCTACCTGCTCCACATTCACCCAAAATAGTCTCGTTTGTTTGTGCCGGTTAAAGTTTCGTGTGCTGCTTCGTTGTTTAAAATATTAGACACTGAATCGACCAAAAAAGGTTAGGTCGATGAATTTGACCCGTCAGATTCCGTGACCATGTAGCCTATAGGGATCTCCCAGTCACGTGACCCCTAGCCGCGTGTCAGCCATTTTGACGGAATACTATTGCACAAGCGCACATACATGAGAATGCGGATTATCACGTTTTATGGCTGCGAATTGATTAAAATAATGAATAATGGTCACGGTATACTATTAATTATCTTGAGCCTGCTGAAATGTTACTATAAATATATTTTCTTTCCAACTGTGCAATCTTAATAATAAATCGGCTAAATATATTTATCCACTAAGCTGCAGCAGTCCTATGCTCGTCTTCCCATTACGTTTTTTTTCTCTTTCTGACATTTCATACCTGTTGTTACATTTTTTAAATTAAATTGACTATAAAAAAGATTGCTTGTGTGTGCTGGTGTTCATTCCAGTCTTTTAAAATAGTTGAATGAATGAATGCTCGCGAGGTGCCTGTAACGATTTTAAATAGACTAACGTTAGGCTATTTAATCAATAACACAGGGTAGAGGAGAACGACAGTCAACTACTTTGAATATTATAGCATTGTGGGCATAAACATGTAAATAGTGAAAAGACTGACATTGAAAAATGACACAGAATGATTAAAATGTAATATTTAAATATTTAATCCAAATAAATAAATGTTCGTGGTTCGCACTGATGTTATTCATTTGTTCTCACACACTTCAGCGTCGCGGTCACTGGCCACTATCTATTATTAGCGCAGCGGCCGTCAGCTAACTCTTCACGTCAGGTCATCATAAAAAGAAATATACAAGAGGAAGATCAAATAATTAGGAATCATAGATCCATATGAAGCACCACGAGTTCTTTTTACAGGCATTAAATGTGTAGAAAAACTTCCTGACATTGAGTTCGGTGACATTTACAGCTACCTTATTCACTTCCCATCACGCTATACCGGAGCTTCATTAAAAGCAAATAACAGTTAAAAGCTTAGCAGGCTATCGGTATCACGAGTCCGGATGGGTCAGCAACTCTTTGATTTGGACGCCAGCGGGGAAGGATTTTTCAATCATCACCGCAAAGGTTGGTCAATAGATGAATATTTCGCGACGAGCTGTATTATCACCAGCGGTTTAGCATTTTTCTATTCCGTCAAGATGGCTGCTCCAAATGGCGTGACGTCACGCGGGACGTCCCTATATGTATTAATAACAGTTACCTTATCAATATGCTTTATAGAATGGAAAGGGACTCGCATGTCTGCCTCATATTTTATGATTATACAGCTGAATAAACAGAGATGGTCACACATCACAGTCGTCACTTTATTGAACATTACAGTCATTTATAAATAAATAAAGAGCGGTCACATTTTTCGGTAGCTATTAATACCGAATACCAACGGAGCTTATGTGATCTCAGAGTAATAGGCCTATGCATTTGTAAGGAAAAACTATAGGATCTCCAACATTATTGGGTATTACAGTTAATAGTAGGCTAATAATAAAGATAAGCATGTATCAGACAATGATAATATTTTATACAAAACAAAACCATCAACACAGTCCAGCATCAGACAACAGCAGCGCAGCAGAATGTTGACATGGGTGTCGACGCTTGATAAGGCAGAACATTCTCCCAGACCCAGACGGTCCAACATCGTACTGGTTCCATCACCTGCAGGCACGTAATAATCTTCGGAAACACTACCATTTCTCTGTTCACGCTCCACTTCATCTGCTAGTGAATTTAACGCTCGTATCAGCTCTGCCACCGCCGTGTTTCCTTCCAACACCTCAAAATACCATAGACAGTATATAAACACGCACCATAGCGTATGTTTACCTGTTGCCCCGCCTTCACGCAGTGATTGACAGGGCAGGACGGGCACGTGATCGGCTCAGAATGCATTTTCAAATTGCACATTGAATTTTGCTACATTCATTGCGTTACACTTAATGGAAATGCAATCGCAAGTGTCTTAACTGTGAGTGTAAATGCAATTAAGAAAAAATAACATTTAAATTACAATTTTGCCACAGTTTTTGCTTGAACATGTTAAACATATCTAATAATTTCTGTAATACATTTTAATTTGAATTTTGCAACTTATAATGCGTTAAAAATATGTATTCAATGTACATACTAAAACTAGTGTATGAAATGGCAAATGTAAATTTTATCATTGAATTTTCATTTTGCACCAAACGTTGCACAAATGATGGGAAAATTAAAATTGAAATACAGAAATGCATTGCCATTTTACATATTGCATTGTCATTTTGCATATTACATTTCAAATTGAATATTGCTACCCATAAGCTTCCATACATAACTGTCACCTAGAGGGCACTGTGTCCTCACACATTTGTATTCCTTTCCTTGTCCTCCCACTGATAGCCATTACAAGTGAAGTAGCCTACCAGTTGTATGTTTTTCTCATGATAAAAAAATCTAAAAGCTCAAACATAATTGTTTGAAATTTGTTTTTATTATTCAGTACAAATATAAATTATGACTACATATAAATTTCTTAACAATTTGACTTTGAAAAAGCTTACATTAAAGTGCCCATCTTATGCTATTTATAGTTTCCTAATGTTGTTTTGGAGTCTCCTACAACAGGTTTACATGCATCAAATGTCAAAAAACGATTTCATTTTCTCATAACATACATTTGCACATCACCACATTTTTCAGTGATTCTCAAACAACTCGTCAGATGAATTAATCTCATAGACAGTATATAAACTGGACACAGCGACCCCATTGGATTCAACGGAGACAAGTGAAGTCAATTAGAAGCACTAACTAACTTCCTGATGGTCGAGCGTACTGCCAGAGCCCGTCTACGGAGAGCCTGCCCACTCCCTAATAAAGCCCTCATTATGCTTCTGCGTCAACTCCACGGCGTAGCTACGCCGTCACTCCAACGGCGTCGTGACCGTTTTATGGTTCTGCGTCGGGTTGCGTTGCATCGCGGTGCATTTCACCGCCAGAACGCTAGGGGGGTGGTGTGGTTCGCGAATCTCTTTCCTAGTTTGTTTTGGTTCCATGCGCCGGTTCCGCTTTTTCATTTCCGACAATGGCGAGCGAAAGAGAGAGAGTGTTGTTGCAGCTGGAGCTAATCAACGTTGAACAACAAATGATTTTATTGCAAATGTTTAATCGTAGAAGAAAAAGACGTCAGCGAAGGTGGTCTGTACGACCAGTGCACGAAGACAGGGGAAGGATTGGCGAATTTGTTACGGTTGTTCGACCGCTGAGGGACTTGGACGAAGAAATGCACTTTAAGTATTTTCGGATGTCGAAAGGTCGATTTGACGATCTTGTTCATCGTTTAAAGCCGTTAATACAGCATCAGACTACACACAGTATGCCTATTGACCTCGCTCAGAGACTGGCAGTGACTTTAAAGATTTTATCTTCGGGTGCAAAGATCACCGGGTTGGGCTAATGGGTTCGACCACGGTGCCATGGCAGGATAATGTAGTGTCCCGTGGCAGACTTGGTTAATTACTTGATATCCATGATGTACCCGTGAACATTGTATTGTAAATAAACAACAAACTTTTTTTCAAAACAAACATTGATTTGATTGATTGAAGTTTATTTCTAGCAACAACAAAAAAAGAAAAGAATATATATAAATATATACATATACACTACCGGTCAAAAGTTTTAGATCGGTAAGATTTTTAATGTTTTTAAAAGAAGTCTCTTCTGCTCACCAAGGCTGTGTTTAGTATATAAAAAACAATAAAACAAAACATATTTTATGACAATTTAAAATGACTGTTTTCTATTTTAATATATTTTACTCCGGAAATGATGTATAATCTGACCAATCACAGCCCCTGCGGTCTGCGTCACCGCGACGCGTAGTTACAATTTTTTGGAGGTGCACGTCAAGCTACGGCGGAGGGGTCGCGTCGAGGTTCGCGTCGACGCAGAGGGGTCCGCGGGGGTACGCCGTCGATTCGACGCAGAAGCATAAAACAGGCTTAAGTCCTATTGTACCGAATTTTGGTTGTAGTTCCACCAGAGTTCCACTGGGGGGCGCTCGCCATGAGTGCAAAATGAATGGGAGTCAATGGGGCTAGACGGCTAAATTTGTCTCTTTCACCCGATTGCCGTTGAGAAATCTCAGATTTGATTGTAGGTTTTGCAAGTTCAACATGGGTTATAGGTCGAAAGTTGAATGAACGAGTACTTATGTTCTTTCGATTTCTTACAGGTTGAGTTGTTGTTGCCCATAACACGCTAGCATTCTGCTAATGAACGCTGATTGGTCAGTGAAGGACTGATTACGACCAGAGATACAGCTTGATGGCATCTTGGCATCCGAAGCGGGACCAGAAACAAACAAAACAAAAACTCTTCTAGCACGTGTATTTCCCTGTGTCAGCTGTGTTGTCGATGCCTCGAGAGAAAAGAAAGTGCAGAGCGCGAAAGCACTAAAGTGACTGAAGGATCGCCGTAAAGCAGTATCTCTGGTCGTACGATGTGTATGACGTCATTGACACTTTAAAATACTTTTTAAAGCAAATAAGTGACTCAAAAAAATCTAACACCCAGCAATGTGTAATTTCTTTGCATCCCCTTTCGAAAACAACATTCAAATTACTCGACAAAAAATTATATCCTGAGAAAAGTGGATTTTGAGAGCAATATCTCCATAGACCTCCATTCATTCTGCACTCGTCCTGTGAGCGCCCTCATATGGAATCAGAGTGGAACTGCAACCAGTTCAGAAGCCGGAAGTTTACTGAGAGTGAAACTTCTCGCCATATTAGACATTCTCTGGTACTGCGCAGACTCAGAGCCATAGAGAGAGAGAGTTGCGACACTCCCATAGACCTCCGTTGTAAATAATGGCGGCGCTTTTAACCGCCTACTTCCGGGATATGAAGATCGGAATAGTTCCAAACACTGTCATGTGGGCGTTGGACACCATTCACTTACATTGCTGCGCGTCGAGTTGTTCCAGAGTTAAAGGTATAGCGGAGGATCTTTCCAAATTTTAGATAAGACCCGCCCTCTCCACTTTTTGAAAAGTTTGATTGATTCACCAGAATGATTGACAAATAGGAGGACCAATAGTTTAGACTACCCACCAGGAAGTAAAACATCCTCCGCTATACCTTTAAGTTGCCGAAATATCGACCTCTTTTGAATTGTCAACTGTCTATATTGTATCAGAGGCCCTTTGCGATGCTTATACTGGTCTTCATTTGTACATGCCCAGCGTAATTATTTATATTTTATGTTGGTTGTTTCAACCAATTTTCAAGCGCGACTTCGTCAGCTAAGAGTTCGGTAATGAATCGCTACCACCTTTATAGCAACTTTTATTTAATTTAATTTTTTGGGATATACTAACTTTTCATTATGTTATTATTGTCTTGAGTGAAGCGGCTTGTGAGAACAATGCTGGACCTTTAGGATTGTTATGGCCATCACCAGTCCTGTCTGTTTCATGGATCACCTGCCCCTGGTTTTTGTTTTTCTTGTTCACACACACAAGCACACATTTTTGTTGTCTGTCATTGTTTAATAAAAAATATTTTATTTGAAAACCCATTTGTATCAGCCATGCTTAAATTCGTTTTTAATCTGTTATAGTTTTGATAATGTGTATGGCCTTAATCTTAAAATAATATTCTTAGTCTTAACATGATCATGTTTCACGTTGTGGTCCTGGGGGTGGCCACTTTCATCAGAAGAAGTGAGCTAGCTTCTAAGCGAATTCTGAACGGACCGCCACGGCAGACCTCTTGCGTGATCATGAAGGTAGGCTAATGGCTGAATCAAAATTTATAAGCAAAATCACGGGAATCAATAGCCTAATACAGCCCAGTTGTGCTAAAATAAATATCATGAGACGTCCATCATCAGATGAATGATATGGAAAAGTTAAGTTAGAGCCGCTAAAGCCAGTGCTACTACCCATGCGAACATGAACACTAAGCTTTTCCCTCCAAAAATATAGCCTAAAACTTATCTCCAAATGCAAAACTGACATTAACAAAATGCAATAACAGCTGAAAAAGTACTTGGGTGTGTGTTTTATTTTATATTTACCGTTCAATAATGCAATCGCTGCTGTCTGTCCCATAGAAGAACATGACAGCCAGCGTACCTGGTGGGGGTGGCGCAATGGATAAGACACATGCCTTTGGTGTGAGAGACCCGGGTTCGAATCCACTGTGAGACACCAATGTGTCCCTGAGCAAGACACTTAACCCCTAGTTGCTCCAGAGGCGTGCGACCTCTGACATATATAGCAATTGTAAGTCGCTTCGGATAAAAGCGTCAGCTAAATGAATAAATGTAAATGTAAATGTAAATGTACCTTTTGGAACTATTGGGGCTTACATGAACCACGTGACAGCCATAGCGGCGACATCAAAGAGTGTCGCAACTCTCTCTCTCTATGGCTCTGCGCAGACTCAAACTGAGTATGACAACGTAATGTGACGTGACAACCCGTCTATCTACTAGTAGCTGTGCCGAGAGAAATCTGAATCATTCCCTTCCGAAACTTGCAGAGACGGAGAGCTTGAGTAGGAGCTGTCCATGAGCTAGGAGCAGGAGAAACTTTTGCTAAGTATTCTGATTAATTACTTTGTCATTTTGCCTCCACGTCCCCCCGATTGCGTGTGAGCTTCTCCTCCTGTCCATACGGTAATCTCTCTACTGTGCGACAGAGAGTCGTGTGGTTATGACGCAATCGGCCTATTTTTGCAAAAACGGCTTCTACGGGGCCATAACGTAAGATACAAGGTAATGGAGCCTTTTATACATTTTCGTGTTTCTTTAGAAATAAATAATGGACAAATGGAGTCTTTAAACGCCTCAGATGTAAAGTTATTCGCTGTCAAAGTGACGCCAAAATGAATGGGAGTCTGTAGGCTTGTTTGAGATGCGCCTTGCCTCGCCTGAAATGTACGCGAGAGTAGGCGGCTGCAGTGAGGGGAGGAGTGAAAAAAGCGCAGGCAAGACGGACAGTTCTCTCTTCTCGTAGTGGATCTGACACCTGCGAGATCAAAGATGGATATCGCGGGATTCACCGGATTCACGCTCGTGCACAGTGTTGCTAATAAACTGGATGGAATTTAAGTTCTGTTGCTTTTATATGAAAATAAATATAATGAACAAGACACCCAAAGTAGCCTACTTATTTAATTCCATTCCAAATACATGTTTATCAATCTTCTTTTCTTTAATACATGTGTTGTTTTTTTCTTTTTCTTTTCTTTTCTTTTTTATAAAAATTACATTGCATAACCCATAGAGATCGCACTGTTAGATAGTTTGGGAATATTCACACATAACGTATACACATAAAACATGATATCAGAGTTTTAAAATCAAACATTTTAAAAGAGAACAATACATCACGGTTGTTTAAACCAATGAACATTAAGCTGTGTCGTCAGCAAGTCGTTTCCCATCGTGCTTTTGATCAGCGCAGTCAGTGGAGAGCAACTGCGCTCGACTGCAGAATCCGACAGGTGCGCCTTGCGCTCGCGAGAGATTTTTGACATATGTCAGCATGACATCAGAGCAAGGCGGACCGCACTCGGACACATTTCTAACCGGCATGCATGTCGCGCTGACCACCGCTGATCGATTCTGCGCAGATTTTGCTCATCTCAAACAAGCCTAATGGGATGCTAACAGCAGGTGATGGTCCGCAAGCCAATGGCGGCGCCCGGGGAAACTTCAAAATAATATGAAACCCTGCCCCCCTGATTAATCTCTCTAAAGCTGTTTCTCAATTCCAAGAACGCAAAGAACAGACTTGCGTTCTCTTTGAGACTGGTCTTGCCCTTACCTGTCAAGTATCCCGTTTTGGCCGGGAAAGTCCCGTATTTTACCCTTCTTTCCCGCCGTCCTCCTGTATTAGTATTTTCCCGTAAATCTCCCGTATTTTAACTTGCGTTATTAAAAAATAATAATACCCCGGGCCCGGGCGGAGTAAAAAAAAAACATTCCCAATAGAGACAGAGCGCAACGCGTCATAATCGGAAGACCACGCCCACCAAGGGGGAAAACAAACCAACTGCCTCCATTGACTTTGCATTGCGAGAGGCTTCCTCCTTGTCATTTCTTGCTTCTAACAAAATACAGAATAATGCCTAAAAGCTGCTATGTGACATGGTGTACAGCAAACAAGCTAAGAAACCCAGAAATAATTTTTCATAAGCTGTCGACCCCAAAAAACGAGCGTTTGAGGACATAAAAGTGGATACAGGCTGGAACGAATGGGTAAATTGTGGGATCCTGACACTCAGTATGCACTAAAATACACTACGTGTGCAGTAAGTTAAACATTTGGTCACTGGTGAGTCAAATATCCAAATGTCAGTTTTATATATTATATTTCTGTAAGATAAACTATCCTGTGTTGCCGATTACGGTCCCCTCCAGCGGGCGTACATTAGTTCTCAGAGTAATGAGACACGTGACGCTCTGTCTCAACTGCCTGTATCCACTTTTATGTCCTAAACACTCGTTTTTTTAGGTCGAGAGCTAATAAAAATGTATTTCTGGGTTTTTTAGCTTGTTTGCTGTACACCTTGTCACACAGCAACTTTTAGGCATTTGTCTGTCTTTTGTTAGAAGCAAGAAATGACAAGGAGGCAGCCTCTCGCAATGCAAAGTCAATGGAGACGGTTTGATTGTTTTCCCCCTGGGTGTGGGCGTGGCCTAAATCCGCTCTGTCTCTATGCTCTGTCACTAGCCTCGCGATAACTGCCATCTGCAGTAGCCGAGGTACTGTAGGTGGCAGTTGTCGCGAGGTTAGTGTGTGAGTTCAGATGATGAGTGACAACGCGAAAAAATAAAATAAATAAATAAAAACAGAGACGGATGATGGACGCTACGACAGAGACGGAAGGCACTCCTGCCAAAAAAACAAAACCCTCATGTAAGTTAAATACCGCGAATGCAAAGTCTGCAACAAATTTGTACAATAACTCACTAAAAGAGTAGAGAAAAGTTATGTGAAATGAAAAGAAAAACTGTAAAAGAAAAGCAATATGAAATGAAAAGAATGTGTGGAATGAAAATAAAATGTAAATGTAAAGACAAGCAATGTTAAATGAACAGAAAAAACGCAAATACGCCTTTAAATAAATGCTCTTCATATTTCATTTAGGCTATAATGAATGTTCACTGCATGTCAAGTGGTGATTTTAGCTTTCTTGTAGGCTACACCTGTCTTAAAGGGATAGTTCACTTTGAAATTAATTTTTGGTATGTTTTAGCTTACCTCAAGGGCATCCAAGATGTAGGTGTCTTTTTTTCCGCAGTAGTTTCAATTTTGATATTTTTAGGTCAAACCGTTCTTGTCTGTCAGTCAGGTCGATGGTCACTGTCTCAAAGAGCATGCACAGAGTCCAAATTAAAACAATTCCCCGTCGTCCAAATTAAACAATTCCCCATCGTAAGTACACATTGATGGCCTAAGACAAAAAACGAGCGGTTTGTGTGAGAAAACGAACAGTATTTATATCGTTTTTACGTCTTATACACAGCCATGTCGAAGTGATCTGATCTGACGTGTACGCAGACTGGTGCATAGATATTATACACTAGATGTCGCCTTAAAGATATTCGTTCCAATGAACTGCCGTAGACAAGGCGACGTCTAGTGTGTATATATCTATGCACCAGTCTGCGTACACATCAGATCACTTCGACATGGCTGTGTATAAGAGGTAAAAACGATATAAATACTGTTCGTTTTCTCACACAAACCGCTCGTTTCGTGTCTTATGCCATCAATGTGTGATGAAAGTCACAAACGCGGCTATAAATATTTTATTTTTTAAACAAAATGAAAAAGGAGCAATTTTTTTTTTTCTACTTTCGATATTAAATCAAAAAACTAACACGCCTCCCTGAGCTTTTGTTTATTATCCTATTTGTGTCATTTCATATTTTGGATGATTTGGACTTGGTTTCATGGTTGTGGGTCCATGTACCTTCTGGTAATTTGATTTTCTACTTAAAGAGAAATGAGAAACGGTTTGATCTTTGTGTTTTTCGTTTTGTTTAAGAAACGGGAATAATTTGAATTAAGCTATCATTTTTTGTATTTGTTGTTCAGGGGTATAAAAGGAGATTATGCCTTAATATTTGTTTCACATTCGTGGGCAGCCCTGCAATGCCCCCTTTTAACTCATCCTGTCTTCTGTATACTGTCTGTTCCATCATACAGAATAAAAGTTCATCTGATGCTCTGCAAATTAGTTACAATAATGTTTCTTCATACTGTTTGGCTGTTGCATATATTTCCTGTCAATATACACGTGGTGTTTACTGCAGAGTCAAATGATGTCCAGCTCCATCTCTCTGGACTTCTAATGGGGTGGAGGGATAGAGTTGTGGGTAGGGTTAGGGTGTGGTTGGATATTCTAGCTTCAGCCATTAGGCCCAAATTACATTCACTCCTCCTCGCTGGACGTCTAGTGAGGGGGATCTAGATGTAAGCTCCACCTATTTGCTCTGTAGTCAATATACATTTTGTTTAGAAGACAACAACGGGTCGGCGGAAGAACATCCCCTGCATCCCTTGCGCAATCCCTTACATTGTTTTCTGTGTAACGACTGAGACAAATCAGATACAAGTATTTTTGTTTAACAAATAATATTTAAAACCCCTCACCAACCACAAAACAGGGTGTCAATGACAACCCTCAATGTAATAGAACAGCCCTCTGGTTGCCATGGTTTTATGACATAAAAGAATGCAGAGCAAAGTCATTTAAATCAGGCCATAGGGAAGACCCATAGCCCCTAAAACAGACTTTCCTGCATTGATTTATAGACGAACTGATCTATAAATTAGCATGCATCCCAGGACATTGTGTGTATGAGTATTACTGTCTTGTGTAGTGTCTCTTGTATGGTATCTTGTTTTATGCATGTTTTATGATAGAACCAACAGTTAATGTAACCCCCAGCGACTCACACTTTAGTGGACATAACCCCATAGAATGCAGTGTGTGTTTGTTATATTAAGTATAAATGGACACAAACTGCTAGACCCATTCTAACCATGCTCCATAATGGCCATAAAACCTCCCAACAGAGGAATTTTCCCACTTGGAAATTTCACCTTTCTCATTGGTCAAGTCAACCCTGAGAGGTGTGATTTTCCCAGGCTTTATAGTGCATCCGCACAAGTTCCTCCCTCTCTTCCTGTTTCTGCTGGTTGCTGTGGGTGTGTGGGACTGGAAACCTGGTCCGACTACGCGGTCACGGGCCGGCAGTCCCAACCATCAAGCCATGTGCAACTTCCTCGACCATGGCGGAGTCAAACTAACTGTGAAAATTCATCATATATTCATTCAACGCAGAAGAAATCAATTGCAACATCAATGCCATCGACTCACGGAACCATCAAATCAGGAACTTTACGAAACTGCTTCAACTGCAACGGCAATGCAAGTATCTTACAATTAACTGACCATACAGGAGGTTTAGTAATAAGCTGTGAACCCTTCTAAGGCTTTGAAAATAATAACCCGATGTTTTTTTTCATAGTTAAAAATTAATCTTTTCCATAGCTTCATTCCCTGTTTCTGTTACCGGTTTCATTCTGTCACTTACTATTTTACCCATGTATGTGTGATTGTGTGTATGTGTTTGTTTAGATTAGTTGTTTTCGTGATTTAGTTAATAAAACTTGTGCACAAATACACATTTGGTTCTGATTCTCTGCTTGCAGCAAAGTCAATTTAGCAATTTCTGGTCTTGTTACACGCTCTAATCACAGTAAATGCTAAGAGATCATTATTTTTCAGTGGCCCTGAAAAATAGAATTTTCTTAGAATTAATGAATAATCAAAAGTGTTTGCTGGATGAACTGATTAATTGATTTTAATATCAATCTAGCTAAATCAAGTTAATCAGATTGACTGATCCAAATATTCATAATTAATCATAAGTTAATTTGCTACACCTCACAACAGTGGAAAGTACTTAAAGAACTTGAAATACTCCTCATTTAAGCAGCCTCTCATTCATTTTTGAGAGGCTGCTCACTGCAGAGCAAATGGGTGGAGCTTACATCTAGCTCCTCCTCCACCCCATTCGTGATTGGTCAACATAATTGGGAGATGAGATAGTCTGTGGCTCTTACCATTGGAAAAATCATAGCAGCTAACTTGGATCAATTTAGGCACATCATCCCATCATATAATGGCAGTGACGTCAGTGGCCAGCATTCATAGTTTTATGACAGTCGGTTACAGTTTACGTTACACACAGTTTCTTATGGATTAGCACGTTCGTACCCTCATTCATTATTCCCTACATTTCTCCACTAATATAGTCCACTTGAGTGAGTGAATGAAAACGAGTGAGTGAATTCGGACACTGAGTGTGCCAGAAGGGCTGCCGCTGTTGCATACTGTAGTTTGTGCTTGCTGTTTAATAATCATTTGGAACTTAGCAAACTACCAGCTCCAGTAGAAATGAAAATATTTAACTTGAACTCTGTCATGGAAGCTATCATTTATAATCCTTAATTAAACAATTTAATAATCAATTAAAAAGGAATTTATACCATTATTATATTATTATATTATATACCTGTATGATATTACACTGTAGCCATTGGTCCAGCGGTTTGGAAAGTGGATGATCAGCTGCGTCCACCATCTTCTGCCAAGACGCTCTCACAGTGTCATGTCTCCAGTCTGATTTGCCTGTTTTCTTGTCCTTGTCCTTGTGTTCGTTGTCTGCGTGGTTTGTTGTCTTGGAGCACATGGCTGTGTTTTGACAGTTGTCATTGTGGCATGATTTTCCCCACCCTCGTACTGCTCATTCCCTGCACCTGTTATCAATTACCTTACCTTCCATTTCCCTGTTTATTCTCCTTGTGTCTTCTGTCTTTTGCCAGATCGTTGTGGTTGCTACCCACTATGCTTCAACCCAGCCAGTTAATATTTAACTCTAGTTGTGTCTTGTTCAGTCCTGTTTTGAGGCTCCAGTGCCCTGTTTGTTTTCTTTTGTGCATCTTCTTCTGTCGATCCAGCCAGGCTTTCTCTCTTCTGACGGCTGGTATTTGACTCACTGGTCCTGTCTTTCCGCACAAGTCTCTCGCCTCTCATTAGCGTGCAATCTCACCACCGCCCCTCTCCCTCTGCCTGGCACCCTGCTGTTTTCCCTCTGCCTGAGCTTTGTGCTCCACTTAGCCATATAAGGAAACGGGCTTCCAGCGTTTTTTAGATCAGTTTGCCTGTTGCTTTCTGCTGGATCTGTTCGTCTGTTTGCTTTATCTTCACTTCACATTTTGGGGCTGTTATTCAGTCAATAAGCTGTTGTTTGAGCCTGCAACTGAATCCCGTCTTGATTCCTTATAGAACGATCTGGCGAGGATGAATTCAGCAGGCACAGAGCAAGTAAGAACAGCAATCGCCCAGCAGGGGGCCCTCTTGGGTCAGCATGCCACTCAGCTAGCTACCACCTCCAGGGAGTTTGAGTTTCTCAATGTCTGGTCTCATCCGTCCCTCTTCATCGCCTGCTGGTGCGGGGTTCTTCTTTGTCAAGAATAAGGATGGCTTCACTAAGCTAGACCTCCGCAAAGCATATCACTTGGTACGGATTTGTGAGGGGGATAAGTGGAAGACAACGTTCAAAACACCTACAGGACACTATGAGTACTTGGTCCTACCTTTCATTCTGACCAATGCACCAGCTGTCTTCCAGGCTCTGGCTAACGATGTGTTGAGAGACATGAATAATAGGTTTGTCTTTGTGTACCTGGATGATGTACTTATCTTCTCTCCATCATTACAGGTACACACTCAGCATGTCCGCCAGGTCCTACAACAGCTGGAGAATCAGCTCTTTGTTAAGGTGGATAAGTGGAGTTCCACTCCAAGTCGGTCACGTTCCTGGGGATGTCATCTCAGCTGATGAGATTTATCAGGAACTTTAATCAGATTTCTGCTACTTTATCAGCTCTCACCTCCACCAAGGTACCATTCAGCTGGAATCATCAGGCTCAGAGGGCCTTTGATGAATTAAAGTCCTGTTTCATCTCTGTTCCTGTTCTCTGTATTTCAGACCCCGAACAGCAGTTTATTGTCAAGGTGGATGCTTCTGCTGTCGGGGTATGTGCGGTCCTGTCTCAGCGGTCTCCTAAGGAAGGGAGGGTACATCCCTGTGCCTACTACTGGTGGTAGTTGAGGAGATTCTCCCTTCTATGTAAAGCGCTTTGAGTGCAGAGAAAATTTTTATATATAAGGATCTATGTAAGTGTAACAAATTATTACTACTCCCATCGACTGAGCCGAGCAAAGGGTAACTATGACATTGGTAACAGGGAGCTGTTGGCAGTCAGGTTGGCTTTGGAGGAGAGGCACCACTGGTTGGAGGGGTCGGCACAACCCTTTTTGGTTTGGACTGACCATGAAAACCTTGAATATATTCGCTAGGCCAAGAAGTTAAATTCTCGTCAGGCCCACTGGGCATTCTTTTTTGGCTGGTTTAACTTCACACTTTCGTACCGGCCAGGATCTAAGAATGTCAAACCCGACGCCCTCTCTGCTGTTCGGGGCCCCCGGAGGGGAAACACAGGCCGAGACCCAGATCATCTGGAACCGGGGACACCTGATGTACTCGTTACATTATAAGAAGAATGGCATCTACGCTAATGTTAGTCTTTCTGTTTATTCCGAGCCTCCGAGGTTTACTGAAGTCAGCCAGATCCAGGCCGTATCCAGATCAGATGGTGGACCTGCGCCTGGACACATCCATGACGCATCCCTGAAGTGCCAGCCTCATCAGCCCTGTGAATGCCTCATCGACACGACAGCCATCAGCACTGATCCTCAACAAACTCGTCTCCATACCGGCGTGATGACTCCGACTTCCAACCTGATGGAACTGGATAAATATTCGGAATGTTCTGATCCAATCTGACTTCTGACCTGTAATGCTGCCTGAATCATAATCATACACTGTTCGCTCGTTGAGGAAAACTGGCCCCTGACTGAGCCTGGGTTCTCCCAAGGTTTTTTTCTTCATTCTGTCACCTGATGGAGTTTTGGTTCCTTGCCACTGTTGCCATGGCTTTTGGCTTGCTTATTTGGGGACATTTAATATTCAACAATATTATTGATCTGCATTACTTAAGGTGGACGATGACGCAATTTTCTTCTAGAAACAAACTTTGTTGTATTATTTTCATGGTAGCTGTGAAGCTGCTTTATATTTATATATGAAATACAATCTGTATTTTTAAAAGCGCTATATCAATAAAGGTGACTTGACTTGAATTGGGGGGACACATCCAAGCTGACCTGTCACCCAGGAATTCGGAGACCGCTGGCTGCCGTCCGCCTGCGGTTTTGCTGGCCCTCCATGGGCCCGGACATCAGGCAGTTTGTGTTGGCTTGTCACTGACCTTCCACCCTTGAGAGGTAACACCACTTATCTAAGGCGGCCCATTTCATTCTTTTGCCAAAGCTTCCCTCAGCCAAGGAAACAGCTCAGGTGGTGGTCTACCACGTCTTCCGGGTTCATGACCTTCCGGTTGATGTGGTCTCCGACAAGGGACCCCGGTTTGTTTCACAGTTTTGGAAGGAGTTCTATTGACAGATCGGAGCCTTTATGAGTCTGTCCTCAGGGTTCCATCTTCAGACCAACGGGCAGTGTGAGTGAAACAACCAGGATCTCGAAAGAGCCCTCCGCTGCTTGGCCTCACAGAATCCTAGTTCTTGGTGTCAACAGTTGACGTCGGTGGAATATGCCCAAAATTCCCTGCCAGTAGCATCTATAGGTTTGACACCATTTCAATGTTCTGTTGGTTACCAACCTCCTCTGTTTCCCTCACAGGAACCCGATGCTGCGGTCCTGTCTTCCTTAGCTTTCGTTCAGCGCTGTCATTGTACCTGAAACAAAGCTGAGAAGGTCCTGGCCCAGACCTCCCGACGAACCAAAGCAGCAGTCAATGTAGCCTACACATCAATGTAGCCTAAATGCATTCACTCCGTGCTGTCAAGCTCATATGAAAATTAACCATGTAGCTTTCTTATAGTAAAAGTGTAATGATGATTTTTTTGGGGCGGATTGATTACCATCTGTACAACCACAGTTTTACTACAAATACCATGTTTAATGTAGAAAAACCATGATTAATTTGTGGTTACCATGGTTTAAATATTAACCATGTTTTTTTAATTATTTGTAGTAAAACCATATGGTTAATTTTCGTAGTGCATCACACAGATTTTTATAGTTGGTCAGTTAAATAAAACAGTCAGTGTACAAAATATGTAGGCTAGGGGTAGTTGTGGGCAGATGTGAAGTAAATGAATAATTATGAGATAAACTAATAATTCACAACACCCGTATAGGTGAAGTTATGTCTACATAGTAGAAAGCCCTATAGGCTCTGCCCTGTTATAGTTTGTGTCAAGCCATTAGTTAGTCTGGTTGCTTAATGATAAAGAGATAAAATGTAGTTGCATTAAACGATTTAAGAATCAGTACAATTGTAACAGCTGATGATAGCACGGTTTGATGTTTGGTTGACCAATCAGTGGAAAGGGGCGTTTAATTCCCGCCCATGTAGAGATCGAATATTCAAGCTGTTTATCCATATTGGTTTTTGTTTTCATTTGGTGAATTAGAACAAAATGTGATGAAAACGTAAATAAAAATATGAAGAAGGGTCCAATTTGTGGTAAATGAACGGTTTCTTTGTTTACCCATTTTGAAGACAAAAACAAGAAAAATTATCTGAAGGTACACGGTACACACTGTCCTTGACCGTTTTGGTCAGTCAGTATGCTTTACTCGTCATTTCGACTGTGAATGGGTTTGCATTTCTCCTATAACACAGCTTTTTTATGTAGCCTATAGTGTGTTTGAAGGAGTACAAGACAGAAGTGATAGGAAGCAATTTGTTATCCCAGACAGGATGGTGACTAACCTAATTTCAGTTCTTGCCTACTTCAGACATGCTCACCAAATTAAGCCTCCATGCTCAAACTACCTTATTCAGATTGAAAAAATAAAAGGCCGTGGTATAGTAATTGCCATGGGAACAGGACGGGAACTATCTGCACTCAAGTATTTCTTATGAGTCACAAAGATGTCCAGCAATGAGCACAAACAGCATTTAATGTGACCCTGATGCAGGTGGGACATAATTTGAAGATGTTTCATAGGGCAGACTCACAGACATATGACTATTTAATTCATTACAATGACTTTTCTGTTGTCTTGGAGGCAAATCCATTAATGTCTGACATATCACTAAGATGTTTTAGAAATCTAAAAACCCTCAACTATAAGTTATCCATCAGAGAATGTTAATCTCTGGTCACAAATAAGTAGCCATGTTTTGGTTCATCCATTTGTGTCATCCAGTCAGGCAAGAAATAACAAGCAATTGCTCATCTTTTAAAATGAGGTAACACATCTTTTAAAGTTGAGCTAACACAATAAGAAGAATGTGACCGATGGGTCCAGTTTATACCTTAATGTCCCCAGCAGTGGTTGTGTTCTTAGGGTTGTTACAATTACGTCATTATCTATTATTACGAATCATTTAAATGTTCACATTTTAATGATATGACATTTAATAGCTTTTGTTTTCATTCACATTTATTTTTTGTAATCATGAACTTGCAGGAGGAGGAGCATAGGCTAGATTAAAGATTATGCATTTATGCATAATAAATATATTTATTATGAAGAGAACAGATGAACAGAGACTGTGCACCACAAAGCAGATGAATGTTTGAGGCCACTCAAACGTGAACTTTGTGCCTGTAAAATACAGTTATGAACAAAACACGTAAAAAATCAACTGAACTAAACGCAATCACAGAGGTGAAAAGTATTTGAGTAAATGTCATTTGTTACTGTACTTAAGTATGTTTTTGGCTACTTTGTAGTTTTAATGAGTATCAAAAATATTAGCAACTTTTACTTTCTTGACTACATTTTTGAATATGTATGTACTCTTTACTTATTTACATTTGTAACGAGCAATTACACATTACCAGACATCCCACCTCTCCCAGAAGGTCTGGGAGTCTCCCGCATATTGATAGTAGCTATTTCACCCGCAAATTATATACAATATCCAGGAAATCAGCTGCGTGACAGGTATGATTCAATTTACAACACTTCTCATTCATTTCTATGGTATCTGCAAACAGTGCTTGACTGTCGCACAACTCTGAACGAAATTCAATGACGTCAAGGCTGTAATGTGATTAGCTATCAGGGCACATGTGATCCAAGTTAGCCATTACGTTTTTTTTCCAATGGTAGAGCCACAGACCCTCGTATCTCCTAATAATAAGACCATCTCTGTCTGCATTACATTTCACATGGCACTTAACTTTTTCTGCCGCAGTTTATTTCAGCTACAAAATAAGTGATATTGCCATCTACAGAGCATTGAAGGTACTATATCTTGTGCTTTTTGCCTTTACCCAAACTTAACAACAAGGCTACTTTATGCAAATGGCTTAGCAGGTAGTTGCTGAATCGCAGGTGTTTATATGAGATGAGGACATGGCTGCAACAGGAACCAGCCCGTTTAGTGCAAGTAGGCTTTAATTAATTTTACTTAACATTATTTATTTATCTATTAAAGAGACCTTTTTGAAAGATATTGGTTTACTTATGCCTTTTTGGAGAACTTGAGCTTAACTGAGACTTGAGTGTTTGTAGACGTTCTGTTGTGTCGACCTTGATTTATTGCCATTTTGAGGTGTTCCGTTTTTTTTTTTTTTTATAAACATGTGATTGCTCTCCTCACAAATCAACTGTTTCTTGTTTTTCACTGGCATGTCTCTTAAGACCGGGACACACCAAGCTGATGGTTGGCCGTTGGGGAGCATCTATGTCGGGCTAGTTTTTGCAGTGTGTTCCTCACGTCGACATATGCCGTCGGTGAGAGATTGGGAACTTCTTCTTCTTATAGGATTCCGGCAGTGTAGACGCTGCTGAGCGTATTACTGCCCTCCACAGGTCAAAGTTTGACTTAAATTCTTACATACAATCCTGTATCATGCAAGAACAGATTGGGAACTTTGATTGGATGTTCAGTTTAGCGAACGAGTCAGTGCACGAGAATTAAAGTGAAAGTGATGAAAGAGAGCAAGTAAGTCAAGACGGCACAGACAAGGCTGATCTAATGTTATGTTTTCCTACCTGAGCATTCCAAAACGCAAATATTTTCATAACAACATGAGCCACTTAAAATGAAGAAAGTTATCAACATAACTGATATTCAAAATGATAAGCAAGTCTTCCTTTTACGTTTCGTTAGGGTTATCTCGTTTGTCCTTGTTTCGGTTTCTCCTTAAACCTGCTGATATAGAGAGTTACTTATAGATAAGTTCCTTACACACAGGCGCAGAATGCACGTGCTCATTTGCAATTGGCTGTAGTCTGTGCTGTGTGTTCAAGCGCAGCTTTTTGATCCAGACGCGGCCGACGCAAGGCGACAACACCGGCTAGTTTTTTGAAGTCGGCTTGGTATGTCCCAGGCTTTAGGTGTTGAGGACTAGTGCATCTTTGAGCTTACATTCAGTATGAGTAAAATATTTAAGTCCTGTCAAAATCAGATACACTTAAGAATCTTATTTAAATCATATGGAATTGGTGACTTAACTTGTAATGGAGCCATTTTTGCTACTTTTACTCAAGAATGGTTTTCAGGTACTCTTTACACCTCTGCGCAATCAACTTTCTGTATCTGCCTGAACTCAAACCTTCCTCCTGGGTGCTCGCCTGTGCCGGGGACTGATAAACGTTTTCTGCTGTTTGTCCTTGATCCTCCAGCGCATCCATATCAGTCCCTCTTTTTACACCTCTTTTATCATCAACATCAAAATTATTTTGGCCGTTTGAAGAAACTTTTCACAATCAGCTGCCATGACATTTTTGCAATTGTTTGTAGCGGTGACTAAGCCACAGGTTATGCACTGAGATCAAAGACGAGACAAAACTATAATAGACCATTTGGGTGTTGGCAAACAGCGAAGATGTGTTTTGTGTGTGGAGCCTAGCTGGCAATTCCGAGTTTATATCTGACAATTCTGAGAGAAAAAAAATCTGAATCGTAATATAAACTCATTATTCGGTCTTTTTCCTCTGAAGTACGAGTTTATATCCTGCAATTCTGACTTTTTTCCCTCATAATTGTAACCATTGAAGGTTTCACAGTCCAGTCTATCCATTTAATGGCTTGCAACCATAAACATCTGCGTTTAGCTTCGAGCGAAGGGAGTCTTCAACGACGGTGTCCTATAAAATGAAGACCATCTTTTTTTGCATTCAGATTCTGACAGCCAAAGGCACAAGAAGACATTTTTTTTTCTCTTAATCCATGGTTTTTCTCTGTTTTCCAGTTTTCTTGCCACCATAATGCACTCTCAGCTCCAAGTGATGTAACTGACGTTTGCTCCCAAATGATCTATAGCTAATTAATACGCACGCTCGCCACCAATTGGGCAGGGGTGCTACAATTTAAAATAGATCACCCTCATTGTAATCTGACAAAATGATGGATGGCCTTCTGATTTTTCTGTCACTGCTAAAAACAATTCACTCAGTGACGGATTGAGGGTTTGATGCGATACATTTTTGTTCTTATTGGCCTGTACTTGATTACAGCCCAGTATAGGATTTTGCTTTTATTAAGAGTCATTGGAGGGAAATTATGATGTTTTGAATATGACAGTTTTGTCCTGCTCTCAAGCATTTAAATATTGCCTAATTATAGTAGACAGTGACACGTTTATGTGTGTGTGTGTGTGTGTGTGTGTGTGTGTGTGTGTGTGTGTGTGTGTGTGTGTGTGTGTGTGTGTGTGTGTGTGTGTGTGTGTGTGTGTGTGTGTGTGTGTGTGTGTGTGTGTGTGTGGCGGCTGACCAGTCTGAAGACATATGCCATATTCACTGCATCTCGATGGTTGGTCTGTTATTATACAGAGAGATCAATTGCATCTGTCTGTCTTCCAGTCTATTTCTGTCTCCATGTGCCTGTCAAATGGAAATCTTTACCCTTGGACAGCGTATCAAGCTCAATAAGTCCCTTGAGTCTGCCTTGAAGTATATAAGGAACTTTCTACTCTCTCTTTCCATTTTCTGTGTCTTTGACTTAGACCATCTGAATAATTCAAAAGTCTTTTCTAACCAGAATTTTTACCACTCTCTCCTCTTAATGTCCCTTTAAAGCATTTCCTCCATTAATTCACTTAGTCATTTATTGATTTTTCACTTTCTTTTCAAGCAAAGAGGCATTGTGAGACTGCAGTTTGAGCCGCAAATACTTGTTAAGCCATTTGTCGAGCACGTTCCTTCCATTAAAAGCAAGTTCTTTTGGTTGTGAGTTGTTTTGATGGACAAAATGCCAGAGTCTGTAGGATTTAAGGCCAAAGTTGAATGCTGACCTGATTTATTGAAAACTGTGGTTCCATGAATCTGACAAACACATTAGCTTAATGGTTCTCATTTATGCAAAAACCACTGTGACAAATAAAATCAAATAAAATGACAAGATTTAAAAACAATACTTTGAGACTTTTTTGTCTTTTTTAGTAAATTTTGGCATATGTCTATTCTGCATTATACTGGTTTCTTAACAAATGTACATTAGAATAATAATAATAATAACAATAATAGTAATAAATATACTCTTTATTTGTAGATGAGGAACCAGATGATATTTATGGATTTTATGATGAGTATTCATATTCCTCAGCACTCCGGCGGCCAAAATCCATCCAGCCCACATAATCCCGATCTTTTATCCGATGGTTACTGTTTGCTCTGTTGTTCATGGAGGAGTTGCGACGAACAGAGCCTAGGAGAGAAAGAAATATATATATTCCACCTAGTTCCACTCAAATACCTATACTAAACAATAATCTTTCTGCCCATCTATCTAATATAGACACTGCTTTCTAACATAACACTAAGAAGAACCATTTTCTAAATGGCAAACTATCAAAAAAGTTGTACTGTGCCCAGATTTCTGACACCCATTTGAACATAATTCTTATTTAAGTGTGCGATTAATAATGTTAATGGTGAAAAAACAGTTCAGTGCTGTTTCAAAAAGACGGGAACCTTTTTGTGAACGTATCAAAGTGGAATTTAAAGAGTCGATATTCTCTTGGCCTGCTATTAACTGTAGTACTTGCAGAGCAACAATTAATTTGAATAGTAATTGGAAAATAACATTGTTTTCCAGAGCGGCATGCTACTGTGTGTGGCAATGTTTCAGCTACATACAGCATGTTAAGTGTCAATCAATCTGTTGTTTAGGGGTGTGATAGGGTTTGCAACAGATGGGAGACTTTTAACACACGACATACTATAATTTTGTTGAAATTTGTACAAGTTGTAGACTTGTTTTGACATGCTGACATGTGTGAAACTTGCACCTCCTACTCACAATTATTTAAAAGAGAGAGAGAGAGAGAGGGAGAGAGAGAGAGAGAGAGAGAAAGAGAGAGAGAGAGAGAGAGCTGACCTTATTGAGAAACTAAGCGCACTGAGAAACTAGGGCTGTTATAATGGGATCAATTAGTTTCCACTAAGCACTGAATGCCATTCTTTTAAACCACACACACACACACACACACACACACACACACACACACACACACACACACACACACACACACACACACACACACACACACACACACACACACACACACACACACACACACACACACACACACACACACACACACACACACACATTTGTGATTTAAACTTTCCATTTTTTATATACTCAGCTAATGGTATTATCTGATATTGAATCTAATGAATGATATTAAATCTAACCCTTACAGAAAACCGTTCTGCATTTAAAAAAACAACAACAGTTTATTAAGCTGTATTCCTCCTGGAGACCGTTGAACTTTTGGTCACTTTACTGTATGAAAAATCTGATTTACATACAAACACACATAACAGGCACTGTTAACAATAAATGTTTAATAAAAATAAAAAAATGCCAGACTGCACATGTTCAGAGGTACAATTCCCTGTTCCTGCATTTAGGAATGATAATAGTTATACCCTTTGAAGAGGTTACACCCTAAAGAGTGGTTATGCAATTTAATGGTGCACACCTGACCCAAAAACATCCACCCCTTGTACACCTCGGGCATAAACATGCTTCACTCGGCTGTGTTTATGTTTATCAATGCCAAGCAACGCTAACCTGGAGCTACTGTATAGTGCGTGACAAAGGTTTTTCTTTCATAATGTGGAAACCTGTAATTTCATGTAATGATTTTATCTGCTTGTTTGTCAATGCTTGTTGTTGAACATGATACATTTTTTAAATTGAACATGACTTGCTCTAAATGTGTTTAAACCCTTTTTTTTTTATCAAGTTGTATAGTGTGTTGTGTGTATGTTACGTTTTGAAGAAGAATCCAATTTGTATTTTTACGTTTTTAAACACTTGTATATTGTTAAAGGACTAAACAATATATAAACTCATGGCTAGTTTTCAATGAAAACTGAATGAAGGCGGAAAAAAAACCGAAAAAAAAAACCTGTGTTCATACACAAGGACATACATTGAGCAGAAAATGTCCTAGTCTGTCACTGTGCAGAACATTAAGCATTTGTTGAAGCTATTTTTTGGTCTTTATAAGACAATTGTGTTCTTCCTGTCATTGAGGATCATTGTGTATTCTTCTAAAACGTCATGTGTTTGGCCGTTGAAGTGTCTCTCACCTTTTTTAGTGATGAGTTTGGCCAGCAGTTCGCTGAGGTTGGCACGGGTGTCTGGGTCTGTGTCGACTGCTGGCTGCTGTTTGAGGGTGAGGCTGGTGGAGCGGACGACCCGGTGGTGCCCGCTTAAACTGGTTTCCACCTGCGAGTGGCGAGTGTCATCAGTGTCAGGGGAAGAGGAGCGGGGCCGACCCAAACAGGAGGCGGAAAGCGCAGCCAGGATCACACACACGCACACCCCGCTGTTCATCCTGCAAATGTGAATGAGAGGAGAAGAGAGAGGCGAACACGTTAAAAGAAATCCCTTTAGTAAGACTTTGTAATTCTGTTCATTTACTATACAATTTTTTTAAATGTATTATTCATTTATTATTAACTGTATGTGCTTATTTTTTGTTCTTACTGCTATAATTTTATATACATTTCTTTTCTAAATATTATTGTTGTATTTTTTCTAATTACAATTATTAAATTACATTCGTATTTAATTTCAGTTGTTTATTTTATGTGTTTTTTGTTTTTCTAAAAGAAAATCTAATTTAACCTTAAATTTGATTCAGTAATCAATTATCAAATTAATTAGGCTGCAAGAGAAAATAGTAGGGAAAATACAGTTATTTGATGTAACAAATTGCTATTATAGCTATTATTAATGCAAAGGGGAAAAATACAGTTTTTAAGGACACAAAGGTTATCAAGCACTGTTTTACGATAGTTGCCATCTGTTATTCTAATATTAAATTTTTCTATAAATATTTATATTTATTTGTAATATTTTCATCAAAAAATTATTAAATCCTTGTGTGAGGTTAAAGAGATAGATAGATAGATAGATAGATAGATAGATAGATAGATAGATAGATAGATAGATAGATAGATAGATAGATAGATAGATAGATAGATAGATAGATAGATAGGATCTCTTACCTTATTCTGTTTTGTGAGCTTGGAGGAGAATGAAAGTGTATTCTCGGGAAGGAGAGAGGCACTTATATACCCAGCTGTGACGTGCACACACACGCACACAAATGCATTCACACACACTTACACAGACGTGCACGCACATAGAAAGTGTTTAAGCATATACATATTTACTACATGCTATTTTGAGTCTGCTTAGAAATTTAATTTGAAGAAAGAGGGGGAGGGGAGGGGGATGGGAAGGGGGGGGGGGGGGGGGGTAATTATTAAATTATTCTATTTAAACTTTTTAAATTGTCATTCATTCTGAATTTGGTCATACTTAAATTTTAAAGTCAATTACACAGACATAGACAGTGAGAGATGTTTGTCTATTTGGTGATCTGGGCGGAAAAAACAAACATGCAATTTGTAAGCCATATTTATTTAAGTGTTAGATATGCTGCCCATTTCAGTCCTTGCATTTCATGTGTAAGTGAGTGGAAACCATTATGGCACCAGTCCATGCACCTGTACTCTCTGGATGTCCAGGTGTGAGCCAAAGTAGACACACAAGTGTGAGTCTGAATGTAATTGTTGATAGAACATTTTGTGAGTCATTGATAAAAACTGCTGCTGGTGTCTTTAGACAGACTTTATATAACTCTTTATATAACTTACAGCTTTATGTATATATAACTTTCTGGAAGTGTTTCAGCATCAGTACTTTTTACAAGGATTACGTAGTAAACACTAGGTGCCAACACCTGTCTCAAGGCCATTTTCTTTTTAGTTTGCTGTATCTGTTTCCCTTTCTCCTTTCATCAATGTCATTTTTCTATTACTTCTTTCTTTATCTTCTGCCGTCACACTGCTTTTTATAAACCTTTCTGCATAGAATGGAGACTTTGGTGTTTGACAAGAAAATCAAGCAGATTCATTTTGAGATAACCTGGTCAATCGACCATAATCGATCACAGTTGATTCCTTCATTTGCATAGTAATGGGAAGATAAGACACAAGGTAGAGAAGTTATAAGTTATTTTTGTAATTTTGGACCTTGATAGCCCCAGTAATTTACTTACATTAAAAGAAAAGTGTGGCCAAAAAGCCTGAGAAAACAAACAAACTTATGCAATACATCTCACCTGTCATTCATCTTATTCTTGCCTGCTGACCTTTTGTTGTGCAGAGCTCAACGCTGAGGATTTTTTTCTTCTGGCCAGTGGTTAAAATTTTTACTTGCCCTGCCAAAATTTTCAATGACCCCGCCACAAAAAAGTAATGAATAAAATTGGCCTAGTTATTAACTTCATTGTTTTTTATTTTGACCCATAACATTAATAAATATGGTTGTGACACCATGTTTTTCAGGTAAGTCTAACAGTAATTTTCAGGTCGAGAAAATTATTAATCAAATGTAAAATAGCACTGCATAGTCTTCACTATATAAATTAAATATAGATTAATCCTTGTTAAAGTTACAAATGTTATTCAGTCAAGAGCAGTGCTTTTTTCTTTGTCCTTTGTTTTTTGATTAACACTGATTAACATATGATCACTCAAGATATAACAGACTATGGGCCAGATTTTCTAACAGCTTCCGCCAGCGCAAACCCTCTTTTGGCGCTAAAAATCTATTGTCTGGATTTACTGGATTTAAGACACACAGTGAAAAGGCGTGGACAGGGTTATTTTTTGCGGCTGATCTTATGCATTTGTAGGAGTTTCCCTTTCAGATGCAAAATTTATGGGAGGAGAGTATTTAAATGAATCTTGCCAGGTGATTTACTTAGGTTTGCGCTAGTCAATTTACTAGTATTTGCACCATTATTCCCCCAACCCAACCCCCGCCCCTGCCCCCGCCCCCAAAAACTTTTCTTAAATCAGACGCTAATTTGCACTATTCTTGGAAGATTGTGTTGGTCATTATGGAAGTGATCTCGCTACATCTGTGTTTATTAATTTGTGTATTGTCAGTAAATCAATGCAAATGATAAACTTTCGTGATGCAGCATTGGCCCGATCAGGCAAGTGACATTGACTGAACTGTCCTGCATGAGTGACGTTTAAGCTTGCCCTGGGCCATTGGGCAGTCCTTATGGTTGAGCCCTGAACTTTGTGTATCTTTTTTTATATTTGACATCTTTTTTTAAGTGACAATTTAAGTTCACATGGGGTACTTTAATTTGTTTTCACAGAAAACAGCTGTGAATAAATATAACTGTGTCTGTCCACCTGTCTCTCCTTCATTCTTTCTCTTTCTCTCCATTAATCTCTCCCTCTCACGGTTATCAGGGTGCAACATTTGCGTGGTTGGTGTGGGAACACTTGTGTGGGAGGTGCTGTGAAGCATGAGAATTGATTGGCTTGCGTGTGGGAGGTGTTTGTGTGATTTTAGCCTGTTGTAGTGTGAAGGCAACCTGCACTTCAATTTGCTTGACTTCTTTACTCCAGGTGTGAAGCAACCTGTGCACACATGAGCAACACTCGCAACCTGTGTTTCATGAGACGATTATTATAGCAATCTATGTGCATCAAGACTACTGACCTTTAGTCCACAGTGCACTTTAAACTTTCATCACCTTACATATATATGAGTCGAAATCTGCTAAGGGTTAACAATGTCCAGACAGGATCTGCATTTTCATGGGTTTAAATAAAATATTGTTTGTTATTTGAGACAATAAAAGAGCTTTGTGCAATCAAAACCACTCCTATCCTGGTAAAATAATAACTTGATTTTCAAAAGTCTACGAATTTGCAAAAGCTGACGATCCAAACATGTCAGTCTCTGAGTAACATGAAATTTATTTAAGCCACAAAATAAACTTTATTCTGTAAAATAAGTATAATGAACTAACTGAATATTTTTCTTACACAAACTCATCGCTTTGCTTCAGAAGGCCTTTATTAACCCCCGGAGGCTTGTGGAGTTCGTTTATGATGGATGGATTCACTTTTTTGAGCTTCAAACTGTTAGTTGTAATTCACTGCCATTATCAAGCTTGGAGGATATTTTTAAATATAACTATTGCAAGTCAAATACATTTAGGATGGCTTGAGAGTGAGTAAATCATGGGATAATTTTCATTTTAAAACAAGAGGGATCTTGAGATGAGTCCCTGCAGTCATCCAATTTGACTCTCATTTGCTGATGTAATTTTGATTGCAAGCATACCATTAAAAAGATTGGGCTAAGTTAATTTTATTTACCAAAGATCATGATCAAATGTTTTGAAACTAATCTAAATGACACATTTATAATTAACAAATTATTTATGTTTTTATATATACAGGTTAAAATAAATTCTGAACTTTCTATTCATCAAAGATTCCCAAAAAAGTATTACAGTTTCCACAAAAATGGTCAGCAGCAAAACTTTTTTCAACATAACAATAAGGAAAGTTTATTGAGCACCAAATCAGCATATTAGAATGATTTCTGAAAGACCCAAGACACTGAAAACTGGAGTAATAGTTGATTTAAAAAAAATCACTGAATTACATATAACATTACAAAAATATTAAAATAGAAAACAGTTATTTCAAATTATAATAATATTTCCTAATATTATAGTTTTTACTGTATATTTTAACAAATAAATAAATGTCCAAAAAAAAAAAAAAAAAAAAAAAAAACTTGGCAAAAACTTTTGCCATGATCAGTCATGTCGAATCAACTGCTCTGCAACTCATTACTTCAATCTCACTCCAAATGGTCTTGGTTGAAACAATTACTCGCAGTCCTTGCAGAAATCCTGGCTCTGATGCTCATCATGTTTTATTCTGATTGGTGTCTGTCATGACAGGGTCAAATCTAAATCGAGGGCTAGGAGGTTAAATGGCAGATATAATTGTGCTCACCTCACATTCTTCTGGAAAGAAATGAACCCAGCGCCATTACCAAAAATCATTCCAGAGTAATTGAGGATGACCTATGTAAATCTATGCTTCTTACAAGACGGTTAAACTTTTCTCTGCACACATGAATGAGTCATTTAAAGCTGTTTCTCTTTTTGCTGCTGCCCCTCTCTCTGTCTATAATTACATGCTGGGGGGCATGTCAATTAATGAGACTTAATTACAACATTTCAGTCCAGAAAAGACAGTCCAGTAAAATGTCCATGCATGTTACTTCCAGATGTTAGCTGGAATTAGAGGAGACCAAGCAAAACTGGCAGACTTGTGTCTTGTGCAAGACTTTATGAAAAAAAAAAAATATATTGTAGCTCATATCTGTTAACTTTAAGAACATGGATAGTGTAGTGGAATGCACTCCTAAATGTTAAATTAACTTCTAGCTGATCAGATTTAACATGTACAGTCATTCCTTTTTTAGCAGAAATTGACCAAAATATTGGTGACTACTGCACTCTCAATAAATCTGTCCACTCAAATACTCTGTAGGGAAAGTCCCTCCCTCAATACCATCTACGTCTGACTAGCATTAGCATTTAGCAAATAATGTCACAATGAAAATGAAAAGGACCACAATGTCAAATGAAAAGGTTTTTGGCTTTAGTTTATGACAAGCCCTTTGATATCCCTGGAAAGAAATGCTCATCAAGCTATTGATGGGCACTTTATGATTTTAAGTGAATGCAAAGGACTCTGGAGATATCAATAAACAAAAAGAAAGTTGTTCATTTTGCAGATGCTTTTATCCAAAACTGTACATTGCATTTGTGGTATAGATACATTTGTGTGATCGCTGGGAATTGATCCCTTTACTTAGGCGTCGCTTGTGCCACATTCATCTACAGCAACTGTCAAGTAGCTGAAGAATCAAGGTAAAAAATAGAACAGTGTGACAATAAAAAACACACACTGCCAGATGTCACAGTGATAAACCATATGTCCTTTGGTAAACACTAAATAATTCACAACTAAATGAATGCATGTTTTTATGCAAGTCTCTGTCACCTTTACAATACCACTGTGATTTGAATGAAAGAAAATTACTATTTTATTCAAGGACCCTGCAGATTCCTTGATCATAATGATACTTCATCCCAGCAAACTGGGAACATTTCCATAGTTTTTACTAATGTTCTTTAAAAGTTAATGTTCATGGAAGGTCCTTAAGATGTGATTTGCACTTGATGAATGTTCTTGTAATGTTGAGAGAAAATGTTCATTGAATAACATTCTCGCAATGTCCTTATAATGTTGTTATTTGCTGAATGTTATCATAAAATGTTCTGAGTAGGCCTACAACGTTCATGGAACGTCCTTACAATGTAATTTGTCCTTGAAGAATGTTCTTGTAATGTTCTCATAACATTGGAAAAAAAACATTGTCTTTCTATTTCATATCCCATACTCCATATGAAACAGGTCATATATTCTGAACACAATAGTGTGTGTATTGTTTTTTTTTCTAGTGTGTTGTTTACCCAATGTCTTGTTAGATTTGACTTGTGTGCTGTATAGTTGTATGTTTGTGTTCTTTTTCTGCATTGTTTAACTTGGTGGGGTTGTGTTTTTGGTTTAGAAAAAATGTAAATGCTTTGCTCTTTATGAATCCATGTTTTGGACGGTGTAATTCCCAGAGACTCTTACACAATTTAGTGTATTACTATAGTAAAATGTGAATCTTAAAGTAAAGTCTTATCTGTTATTTTTTGTAATTCAAATATTTAATATACTTCGAAACTTTTATACTCTGGAAAAAATTAAACATGTAACTTTTTTAATCCAGTCAAGAAATTAATTGCTTACATTGTATCTATTTTTATCATTTGAATTAATATAAACATAAATATGAGCAGGGCAGCACAGTGGCAAGAACTGTCTCCTCACAGAGCGAAGGTCAACAGTTCATGTCCCAGCTATGCCAGGAAGGCATTTCTGACATTGCAGACCGTAGAGAGGATAACTCAAGCCAAGTCACCTTCATTTATATAGCGCTTTTAACAATATGGATTGTTTAAAAAAAGCTTTAAAGTGATAATAGGAAATTACCATAACAAATTGTTTAGGCTTAACAACAGCTATAGGATAAAGTTATTGTCCAGCTAAAGTTAGTTTTGATTGATTGATTCACTTCTGTTGCGAAGATCATTAGTTATTAACTTAGGGGCCGCTAACAACACGGTTCTAATAGGAAAACCCTTAACGCGCTCCGGCCGTCCATCCGCACAAAACAGTGTCTGAGGTCTCGAGAAGAACCCACTCCCTGAAATAGGTTTGAAGGTGGAAACAATTATCCGTTATCTCTGCGCAAACCTCAAAAACGCAAACCTACGCACATGCGCATTACATGTTCAATCCAAAGGTATGCGCGTTTGAATATATATGTGCGCAGGCGTGTAGTCCTTCTTTACAAATCAACCCTCAAATTACTTGTCTGTCTTAAAAATGTATAATACAGAATTTTTCCGCGTCTGCGTAGCCACATTAACCGGAATTATCCCGACAACATTTTATCTGTACTGAGGTAAAGAGAAGGGAAGGAGGCCTTCACAGGGGAGGGGGACTGGTTGACACTTCAGGACTTCGTACAAAAAAGTATACTTCAAGTTCATTTTATGAAGTATACTTAAGTAATGTTCAAGTATATTTTTAAGTATACTTTATGTAGTAAGTATACTAATATCAATGTGTACTTGTAGTAAACTTGTAAGTGTACTATTTCAATACTGTTTGGGACTAAACTGGCCCACTTTTAGTATATAAAAGTATACGTTTAAGTGTACTATAAGTGTAAGAGTAGTAAACTTTAAGTACACAACTAGGTTTCTCATTTGTACTGCATCTGTACTACAAGTAAACTTATAAGTATACTAGTAGTTTACAATTTGAGTAGTACATTTTTGAATTTATGAAAGTACACACTGAAGTGTACAGTGTACTCTCAGTAAACTTCTAGTTAAGTAGTTTATACCGCAAGCATACTTGTAAGTTTTCTTTAAGTGAACATAACATTATACTTATAGTTTACTATTTATATATTATTTTTGCACTTACAGTATACTACTATGTTCAAATGTAGATATTTTTTATACTTGAAAAATACCTTTAACTGTACTTTAATTTTAAAAACATTTTATTAGCTTCATGCATCCTTTTTTATCAACACTTGAATGTCTGTAAGTTTCATAAAGAAAGGCAACATTTTAAACAAGAAAATCACATTTTTGTCAATACGCCTAGATCAGATTCAGAAAGATGATCAAAACACAGATGCAGTAGATCGAGTCCAACACCCCCAAAGCTTCACAGTCGTTTTCTCTTCATGGGTTACGCTTCATTTCATTTGGTAATATTAAGCAGTTTTGATTTACACGTTGTTTAATGTTTGATGATCACGTTATTTTACATTTGCGTGAGCAATCTTCTATCATTTGTTTCAGCTTCTTCTTCTCCTGTGTTTTGATCCGGAGATTCTGTACTAGAAGATGTGTCATATAGCGCACCCTAAAAGTTCTAAAATTTCTATACACTACCAGTGGACTAACCTACACAAAAATTCAGATATGCAGAATTAGAAACATATCTGTTTTATATCAATATTCTAATCAATATTTATAAACAATTTAAGTTTCATAAGACTGTATATGAAAAATTATGTAAAAAAGAGTGTATTTAGTAGGCTACTCAATCAAAAAGTACAATCTACAACTGCAAGCCATGTATACTTTGAATACTTAATTATACTTTTAAGTATATCTCGATCAAAAGATTGAGTACAAGTACAGGCCAAATATACTTGGACTTTTCAAGTCAAGTACACTTAAGTGTAATTTTAAGTATATTTCTGAGAAGAACATAAAGTATATTTTTGAGAAGTATATAAAATGTAGACTGAAAGTATACTTTCTTATTTTTAGTTTAAAAGAAGTATGCTTATAGAACACTTGAATAAACTTCTTTTTTGTAAGGGTTGTCATCGTGTCCAGGTGCAGGTCCTTCATCAGATCTGGATACGGCCTGGATCCGGCGGACTGCGGTAAACCTCGAATAAACAGAGAGACTAATATTAGCGTAGACGCCATCCTTCTTATGATGTAACGAGTACATCAGGATTTATCAAAAATATCTTAATTTGTGTTCCGAAGATGAACGAAAGTCTTACAGGTTTGGAAAGGCATGAGGGTGAGTAAATAATGACAGCATTTTCATTTTTGGGTGAACTAACCCTTTAATACATAAAAATAAAAAAATGAACATTTAAAAAAACATTCAGAAATATGGTTTTCATAAGTTAATGGGAATGTTAGCAAAACATTCAAAAAAATATTTTGTTAGCTGGGGTGGCAGCTGTGCTTCGTTCAGTGGTAACTTTTAAATGTTTAAAGTGCATGCTTATGATGATGAAATCTGCATTGTTAAGGGGAACAAAATAATTTAGTTCACTTTTGTCTCCAATCAACAGTTTGGTCCAATGGGAATGCCCCAGTATTACAATGATGCTACTGTAATTATCTTTGTATTGGGTGCTGTATAAGAAATGGCATCCTATTTTGCAGTGTTTGGTTGTATGATTTACCTCTAGCTTGGCCAATAACACTTGAAGCAGGATGAATTAGGACTGAAGTTTGAAATTCTGCAGCAGAGCGATGACATCGCAGATCATTATTTAATCTCATGTATACTTAATTTAGCCAATGTTGCAAAGCCGACTCTGTGCAACAAATATGGTAGAACTATCACTTCTGCCTCTAAAGATTGCTTTATAAATAATCTTCCTGATCAGTTTCATCTCGTAAGCATCCCAGATAGCTTAGGAGAACTCGATGTGAAATGATTGACTCTCTCTTTTCCAGCACTGGAAAAGTGCTTTTCCAGCACAGTTGCTCCATTGCGCTTAAAGAAGATTAAAGGAAATAGTCCTACACCGTGGTACAACCAGCACACTCGGGCCCTTAAGAGAGCAGCCAGAAAAATGGAGTGTAGCTGGAAGAAAACAAAATTAGAAGATTTTCGCATTTCGTGGAGAGAGAGCACGATTGCGCACAGAAAGGCCTTCAAAACTGCTAGATCTGCTTATTTTTCAACCCTATTAGAAGAAAACAAACAAAACCCTAGGTATTTATTCGAAACAGTGGCTAAATTAACGAAAAATAAAGCTTCAACACCGGACGTTTCCAAACAGCACAGCAGTAAGGACTTTATGAACTTCTTTACTTACAAGATTGATAATATTAGAGAGAAAATTATAACTGTGCAACCGACTACTACAGTATCGCATCAGACAGTGCATTGTAGTCTCCCTGAGGAAAAATTCCATTCATTCATTGCTTGTTGTCTTTTGTCTTCCGGTCTGTATTTTCACAGTGATCTTGCGTATTCATGAATAAACGGCTCGTTTAAAATCTTCCCGGTCTACTGACATTTGTTAAGACATCTGCTTTAAACATTACAATCCACATTATAACTTTTATTAACTTTACAATAAGTAAATCCACTTTACCAGCTAATTACTCCTCAACAGCGATGCCATAGAGATATACAGAGCGGCCGCAAAACCGGAAGTTCAAAGACAATATTCTAAAGATGGCTGCGCACTTGTTTCTCTGGCGCCGCCATCTTTAGAATATTGTCTTTTAACTTCCGTTTTTACGGTCGCTCTGTATATTTCTATGGCATTGCTGTCAAGGAGTAATTAGCTTTTGAAGTGGACTTACTTAATGTAAAGTTAACGAAAGTTATCATGAGGACTGTAATGTTTAAAGCAGATGACTTAACAAATGTCAGTCAACCGGGAAGATTTTAAAACGAGCCGTTCATTAATAAACACGCAAAATGCTGTGAAAATACAGACCGGAAGTCAAAAGACAACGAGTGCAGCGCTGAAAATGGGCGGGGCTACATAAGGTCTATAGGAGAGGAAGAATTTTTTTTAATTGTTAAATCAACAACATACACTCACCTAAAGGATTATTAGGAACACCATACTAATACTGTGTTTGACCCCCTTTCGCCTTCAGAACTGCCTTAATTCTACGTGGCATTGATTCAACAAGGTGCTGAAAGCATTCTTTAGAAATGTTGGCCCATATTGATAGGATAGCATATTGCAGTTGATGGAGATTTGTGGGATGCACATCCAGGGCACGAAGCTCCCATTCCACCACATCCCAAAGATGCTCTATTGGGTTGAGATCTGGTGACTGTGGGGGCCATTTTAGTACAGTGAACTCATTGTCATGTTCAAGAAACCAATTTGAAATGATTTGAGCTTTGTGACATGGTGCATTATCCTGCTGGAAGTAGCCATCAGAGGATGGGTACATGGTGGTCATAAAGGGATGGACATGGTCAGAAACAATGCTCAAGGAAGGCCGTGGCATTTAAATGATCCCCAATTGGCACTAAGGGGCCTAAAGTGTGCCAAGAAAACATCCCCCACACCATTACACCACCACCACCAGCCTGCACAGTGGTAACAAGGCATGATGGATCCATGTTCTCATTCTGTTTACGCCAAATTCTGACTCTACCATCTGAATGTCTCAACAGAAATCGAGACTCATCAGACCAGGCAACATTTTTCCAGTCTTCAACTGTCCAATTTTGGTGAGCTCGTGCAAATTGTAGCCTCTTTTTCCTATTTGTAGTGGAGATGAGTGGTACCCGGTGGGGTCTTCTGCTGTTGTAGCCCATCCACCTCAAGGTTGTGCGTGTTGTGGTTTCACAAATGCTTTGCTGCATACCTCGGTTGTAACGAGTGGTTATTTCAGTCAAAGTTGCTCTTCTATCAGCTTGAATCAGTCGGCCCATTCTCCTCTGACCTCTAGCATAAACAAGGCATTTTCGCCCACAGGACTGCCGCATACTGGATGTTTTTCCCTTTTCACACCATTCTTTGTAAACCCTAGAAATGGTTGTGCGTGAAAATCCCAGTAACTGAGCAGATTGTGAAATACTCAGACCGGCCCGTCTGGCACCAACAACCATGCCACGCTCAAAATTGCTTAAATCACCTTTCTTTCCCATTCTGACATTCAGTTTGGAGTTCAGGAGATTGTCTTGACCAGGACCACACCCCTAAATGCATTGAAGCAACTGCCATGTGATTGGTTGATTAGATAATTGCATTAATGAGAAATTGAACAGGTGTTCCTAATAATCCTTTAGGTGAGTGTATATGTTAGACCCTATACCGACTAAGCTTTTGAAAGAGATGCTTCCAGAGGTCATAGATCCTCTTCTTAATATCATTAATTCATCTTTGTCACTAGGATATGTACCGAAAACATTTAAGCTGGCTGTTATTAAACCTCTTATTAAAAAACGCAACTTGATCCTAGAGAATTAGTCAATTACAGGCCGATCTCGAAACTACCGTTTCTGTCAAAATTAATAGAAAAGGCAGTATCCTCACAACTATGTTCCTTTTTAGAAAGAAATGTTCTCTGCGAGGATTTCCAGTCAGGATTTAGACCATATCATAGTACTGAGGCTGCTCTCATTAGAGTTATAAATGATTTGCTCTTATCATCCGATCGTGGTTGTATCTCTCTATTAGTGTTACTGGATCTTAGTGCTGCATTTGATACCATCGACCACAACATTCTTTTGAATAGACTCAAATTATGTTGGCATTAGTGGAATTGCACTAGCATGGTTCAAATCATACTTATCTGACTGTTATCAGTTTGTAGCAGTAAATGAAGATATGTCATATCGATCAAAAGTTCAGTATGGAGTACCGTTAGGCTCAGTACTTGGACCGTTACTGTTCACCCTATACATGCTACCCTTGGAAGACATAAGTAAGCATGGAATTAGTTTTCACTGTTGATGTTGATGCTGATGATACTCAGCTCTATATTTCTACGCACCCCAACAAAATGCACCAATTCACAAAGTTAACGGAATGCATATCTGATATAAAAATTTGGATGACTAGTAATTTCCTACTACTCAATTAAAAAAAAACAGAGTTTCTAATTATTGGGCAAAAAACCTCTGCACGTATTAACCCAGAATACTGTCAAACAATTGATGGCTGCTCTGTCAAGTCTTCGTCGTCGGTTAGGAACCTGGGTGTGCTCTTTGATACCAATCTTTCATTTGAAAGCCACGTTTCTAGCATCTGTAAAACCGCATTCTTCCATCTTAAAAATATATCTAAATTACGACATATGCTTTCAATGAAAAATGCGGAACAGTTAATTCATGCGTTCATGACCTCAAGGCTAGATTATTGTAATGCTTTACTGGGTGATTTTCCTGCACGCTTAATAAACAAAGTCCAGTTGGTCCAAAACGAAGCAGCTAGAGCTCTCACTAGAACCAGAAAGTATGACCGTATTAGCCCCGTTCTGTAAACACTGCATTGGCTCCCTATTAAACATTGTAAAATATTGCTTACTACATACAAAGCACTAAATGGTTTAGCTCCCCAGTACTTGAGCGAGCTCTTAACACATTATAGTCCTTCACGTCTACTGCGATCTCACAATTCCGGCCAGTTGATAATACCTACAATATCAAAATCAACTGCTGGCGGTAGATCCTTCTCCTATTTAGCACCTGAACTTTGGAACAGTCTTCCTAACATTGTCTGGGAAGCAGACATACTCGGTCACTTTAAATCTAGACTAAAAAATGCATCTCTTTTACCTGGCATTCATTTAGAACATTATACATTTCTATTATTCAAATTATTAGGCTGCATAGATTAGGTCATCCGGAACCGGGGACACTTCCTATAACACCTGATGTCCTCGTTACATCATAAGAAGATTGGCATCTACACTAATGTTAGTCTTGCTGTTTATTCCAAGGTTTACTGAAGTCTGCCGGATCCGAGCCGTATCCAGATCAGATGGTGGACCTGCACCTGGACCCATCCATGACGCATCCCTGAGGTGCCAGCCTCATCAGCCCTGTGAAGGCCTCATCGACACGACAGCCATCGGCACTGATCCTCAACAAACTCGTCTCCATACCAGCGTGATGACTCTGACTTCCAACCTGATGGAACTGGATAAATATTCTGAATGTTCTGATCCAATCTGACTTCTGACCTCCCTTACGAAAAAGAAGTTTATTCAAGTGTTCTATTAGTATACTTCTTTTAAACTAAAAATAAGAAAGTATACTTTCAGTCTACTTTTTATATACTTCTCAGAAATATACTTTATGTACTTCTCAGAAATATACTTCAAATTGCACTTAAGTATACTTGACTTATACTGACAGAAAAGTCTAAGTATATTTGGCCTATACTTGTTGATCGAGATATACTTAAAAGTATAATTAAGTATTCTAAGTATTCTTGGCTTGTACTTGTGTTTACTATTTTGATTGAGTAGCTTATTAAATACTTTTTTAAAAACATAATATTACACACAGTCTTATAAACTAACATGTTCAGCTTTATATAGTAACAAACTTTCGGGTGGAATAGCTTATAGAGTAAATAAAATAAGCATGGAAAATAAGTTTATTCAAGTGTTCTATTAGTATACTTCTTTTCAACTAAAAAGAAGAAAGTATACTTTCAGTCTACATTTTATATACTTCTCAAAAATATACTTAATTACACTTAAGTGTACTTGACTTATACTGAGAGAAAAGTCCAAGTATATTTGGCCTATACTTGTACTCAATCTTTTGATCGAGATATACTTAAAATTTGAATTATTCAAAGTATACTTGGCTTGTGGTTGTGTTAACTCTTTTGATCGAGTAGCCTATTAAATATACTTTTTTTTTACATCGTTTTTCATATACAGTCTTATGAAACTTTGTTTGAAAATATTGATTAAAATATTGATATAAAACAGATATGTTTCTATTTCTGTATCTGAATTTTTGTGTAGGCTAGTCCACTGGTAGTGTACATATTTACTTTAATTGAACTTTTCCCCACCATTGACTGAATTTTCCAGCTATCCATGTTTTCACTGGTATACGGTAGGGACTTGACTTATACGGAGTGAAAAGTTCAAGTATATTTGGCCTGTACTTGTACTCAATCTTTTATATAAATAGTAAACTATAAGTATAATGTTATGTTCACTTAAAGAAAACTTACACAAGTATACTTGTAGTATAAACTACTAAACTAGTAGTTTACTGAGAGTACACTTCAGTGTGTACTTTCATAAACTAAAAAAGAAAAATACTACTTGTATTAAAAATAGTAAACTACTAGTATACTTTTAAGTTTACTTGTGGTACAGATGCATTACAAATGAGAAACCTAGTTGTGAACTTAAAGTTTACTACTCTTACACTTATAGTACACTTAAACATATACATTTATAAACTAAAAGTGGGCCAATTTAGTCCCAAGCAGTATTGAAATAGTACACTTACAAGTTTACTACAAGTACACATTGATAGTATTATACTTACTACATAAAGTATACTTAAAAATATACTTGAACATTACTTAAGTATACTTCATAAAATGAACTTGAAGTATACTTCTTTTTCGTAAGGGTTGACTTGAAGTGCCAGCTGGGTTGTACTGAAAGAGGCACCTGCCCTCCTCCTCATCGGCACTGCAAAGAGCAAGGTAACGAGAGGACAGATTGACAATTATCAAATCGGGTCCCTGCAAGGCTGCTTGAATATATATGCTGTATTTTTGGTAAGCAGAGTATTGACTCTGTGTGGATATCATTTTATAGTCAAGTCAAGTCTAACTTGACTAACTATAAATCTTAATTTATATAGCGCTTTTAACAATGTAGATTGTTCCAAAGCGGCTTTACAGAGATACAAGGATAGTTTAAAGTAACAGAGATTGTTTTGGCTTTATAGCAGTTCTTGAATAAAGTTATTTTCCAGCTAAAGTTAATTTGATTGATTCACTTCCGTCACAACGATCATTAGTTATTAACTTAGGGGGCGCTAACACGACACCGTTTTAACAGGAAACTCTACACAGACTTTAAACGCAAAACCTGTGAGAATGCTGATGGCGTGCACATGCGTATTACGAGTTCAGTCTATTGGTATACGCTAGGGCTGGGTAAAAAAATATTGATTTCTCGATTTTAATCGATTCTCATTTTTACAAACCGATATTCTTAAATCCCAAGAATCGATTAGTCATCCTGTTTTCAGTTGATGAATGAATGTAACATGTAGCGCGTCCCATCCAATAAATCGCAATAATCTTTGTGCTTTGTTACTATTGATATGAAACAAAGTCTCAGATTTCAAATTACGTCCCGTTTCTTACGAAATTCAAAAACATAAACCGTTTTGGTAGCCTGGAAATCCAGATCTAAATCTAAAAGATTAATGGTCTGGTGTCGACTAATGAAAATCGGCCAGCTCGAGGGGCGGCACCAAGCATGCATTTGAAAATCTCACTGCACGCAATTGGATAACACTACGACCAATCACAACAATAAACCCCATACGCTTAGCTACCAGTGGAGCTAACTGGTAGATTAGACTCTTACCGTATCCGGTCGACAAAACAGCAAAAACGGCCTTCTTGCAAAGGAACGATTCAAGCGGCGTCTTCTGTTCCTGTTTTAGATAAAAAGCCAAGTCTAACTCGTTCATTGTAGCGGCCAAAGCCGTTTCAAACAACTGGTATTCATCCATAGCCATCTTGCAATGTTTATCAATGACTTCGACGTCACAGCGCTGTCTTCATCTGTTTAGCTCGCCTCTGGCCCACCTATATCAGATAACCCGATGTGATTGGTGCAGCTCAGATTGAGGGGCATATTTAATGAGCATCATTACTCGACACCAGGGTAACTCGCTGAGAAAATGCAACTTGTGCTCTCGCGAGAACTCTGTATTACCAGGGTACCGTTTTGGCGCTGTGACGTGAGATCGCTCTGGCGCAGCTCAGCTCAAGAGAAGCAGCAGCACATGATCTTCTCTTCCGCCTTAATAATAGGCTACCAGTGACAGCGCAAAATAAACATGAATGAGCATCTGAAAGTATGTTAAAAGGTAGAGTACAACTTATCGAAATCCGCATCATGTGACATGGAATCGCTCAATCAGTGTTTCAACCGTGGAAAGACGTCAGTAAATCAGCTTGTAAACAATGTCATGTAACGTCACATTTACCTCAGAAAAACCATATCCAGTAACTATAAACTTGTTAGTCAGCTAGAACAATTTACTCTAGAGAGGAGCAATTTGCTAAATATATGCACCATATTACATATTTATTATAATTTTTAATGTTCTTCAATTTTTAATGCATGTTTAAATAAATCTGGCAGGTTTTTATGACAGCCACCATTTAAAGGTACTCTAAGTGATGTCACGCGTTTTTTAGGCCAAAACATTTTTTGTCACATACAGCAAACATCTCCTCACTATCCGCTAGCTGCCTGTCCCCTGAACACACTGTAAAAAAACGCGGTCTCTGTAGACACCACAGGCTCCACAAACGGCAACAAAAACAAACTGGGCTCACCCGCACCACGAAACACAACAAACAGTGCTCCAGCCAATCACCGACAAGAAGTATTTGAGGGGTGTGGTTTGGGGGTTAGTGCACGTGCACATGAAGGGGGTGTGTGGAGGAGAGAGAAGCATGAAGAGGGAAGTTTGAATTATGGCCGACACACAACTAAAGAGACGACGTTCCGATGAACAAATTGCAAAGAAGAGGGACAAGGATAAGGGACAAGGATAAGGAACAAGGATAAGGAACGCGCAAAGTCCCGAATTTACATCGGAAAAACCCTCGAAAGGTGGCGAGAACTCCGCAGGCAGAAGGGCTTCCAATCCGACATTCAGTTGCTCTGTTTTTGCAGAACAGGTAAATCCATTTTTCTTTCTAAATTGACGTTCATGTTCGCCAAACCAACACAAGGATGTAATTAGCTAGAACTATGCAGTCAGCGTTAGCTTTGGTTAATACAACATATAACAGTTATGTTTCTAGCAGCTAGCGATCAATCTCTATTGTAAATGGTCAAGCAAATTCACAGTAGGGCAACAATTTGTGTGAATGATTGTTTTCACCCACTGTTTGTTATGGATTTGAATGTTCATTTATAGGCTATTGACAACTTTGACTAAATTTGTTTACGCCGCCGCCGTTGTTTATGCTCACTGGGAAACGCGAAGCTAACGTTATCTTGCTATTATTGTGTCCTTGTATGGGAGCTATAGTTATAGTTATAACCTCAGGTGGCGAAACGATTTTAAGACAATGTTTCTCTTTTTCTGCATTCTGTTCTGCAATATATAAAAGCATTTATCTAACTTGGTGACATTACACATTGAATGAAGTATCAGTAAAACTTAACTTTGTTTTTAGTGACTACTTTGACTTTCCTTTATGCTGGAAGGGAGGGGGAGGAGGGAGGAGACGGGATGAGGAGGAGGGAGGGTCTAGCTAGCCTCCGTTTTGTTTGACAACAATTCGAATGTCAACACTCCCGGCATCACTTAGAGCACCTTTAAATGTTTATATTTCATATAAATTTATTATTATAAAAATAAATAAAAGTGTAATTTAAGTGTTTGTATACAAATCAGTTCATTTTTACCTTTAATATTATATAGGCCAATGAAGCCTAGTAGGCTACAACTGACTCCCATAGTTTACAGCATTAGTTAAGAGATTTGTTTTCCTTGAGAAAATTTGCCATGTATTGTACCAGATATCCAAAATAATCAATATTGAATCGAATCGAAATCGAATCGAATTGTGAAATTTGTGTCAATGCCCAGCGCTAGTATGCGCGTTTGAATATATTTGCCCAGGTTTGTAATTCCCTACAAACCAAGCCTTAAACTACTTGTCTGGCCTTAACATTTTGATACAGAATTTTATCACTTCAGGGTAGATACGCGAACCGAATTTTCCAGACAACGCTTTATCTGTAGAGTGGTAAAGGGATCCTCCATAAGGAAAAAATAGTTGGCACTTTAGCACCCCGCTATGACATCAGGTCCAGACGCAGGTCCTTCGTCAGTTCTGGATACAGCCTGGATCCGGCAGGCTGCGGTAAAACTTCGGGATAAACAAAAACACAAAAATTACCGTAGACGCCATTCTTCTTATGATGTAACGAGTACATCAGGATTTATGGGAAGTGTTCCCGGTTCCAGCTGACCTGATCTATGCAGCCTAACATTGAATTATAGAAGTCTATAATGTGTTATGTGTATGCTAGGTCAAAGAGATGTATTTTTAGTCTAGCTTTGAACTAGCAGAGTGTGTCTGCTTCCCGGACAATGGTAGGAAGACTGTTCCAAAGTTTTGGTGCTAAATAGGAGAAGGATTTACCGCCAGCAGTTGATTTTGATATTCTAGGTATTATCAATTTTGATAATACCTTGAATTTTGAGATCGCAATAGACGTGAAGGACTATAATGCATTAAGAGCTCGCTCAAGTACTGCGGAGCTAAACCATTTAGTGCTTTGTAAGTAATCAGCAATATTAAAAAAATGTATACGATGTTTAATAGGGAGCAAATGCAGTGTTGACAGAACAGGGCTAATATGGTCATTCTTCCTGGTTCTGGTAAGAACTCGAGCTGCTGCGTTTTGGACCCACTGTAGTTTGTTTATTAAGCGTGCAGGGCAACCACCCAGTAGAGCATTACAATAATCTAGCCTTGAGATAGATTATGAACGCATGAACTAATTGTTCCGCATTTGTCAATAAGAGCATATGGCATAATTTAGATATATTTTTAAGATGGAAAAATGTGGTTTTACAGATACTAGACAAGTGACTTTCAAATGAAAGATTGGTATCAAAGAGCACACCCAGGTTCCTAACCGACGACGAAGACTTGACAAAGCAGCCATCAAGTGTTAGACAGTATTCTAGATTATTATGTGAGGACGTTTTTTGTCCAATAATTAGAATCTCTGTTTTTTCAGAATTTAGTAGTAGGAAATTACTAGTCATCCAATTTTTTATATCAGCTATGCATTCCGTTCATTTTGTGAATTGATAGTTTTCGTTAGGTTGTGAAGAAATATACAGCTGAGTATCATCGGCATAACAGTGAAAGCTAATTGCATGCTTCCTAATGATATCTCCTAATGGTAGCATGTACAGAGTAAACAGCAGTGGTCCTAGTACTGAGCCTTGCGGTTCGCCATACTGAACTTGTGATCGATAAGACATCTCTTAATTTACTGCTACAAACTGATAACGGTCAGATAAGTATGATTTAAACCATGTTAATGCAATTCCACTACTGCCAACATAATTTTCAAGTCTATTTAAAAGAATGTTGTGGTCAATAGTGTAAAATGCAGCACTAAGATCGAGTAACACCAATAGAGAGATACAACCACGATCGGATGATAAGAGCAAATCATTTGTAACTCTAATGAGAGCAGTCTCAGTACTATGGTACGGTCTCTAAATCCTGACTGAAAATCCTCACAGATATCATTTCTTTCTAAAAAGGAACATAGTTGTGAAGATACTGCCTTTTCTAGTATCTTTGACAGAAAGGGTAGATTCGAGATCAGCCTGTAATTGACTAATTCTGTAGGATCAAGTTGCATTTTTTTAACAAGCGGTTTAATCATAGCCAGCTTAAAGGTTTTTGGTACGTACAAAGATGAATTGATGATAGTAAGAAGAGGATCTATGACCTCTCTTTCAGGAGGCATCTCTTTCAGTAGCTTAGTTGGTATAGGGTCTAACATACATGTTGTCAGTTTAGATGATTTAATGAGTTTTGCGAATTCTTCCTCTCCTATAGCAATAAATGAATTACATTTTTCCTTAGGGAGACTACAATACACTCCCTGATGCGATACTGTAGTAGACGGTTGCATAGTTATAATTTTGTCCCTGATATTATCAATCTTATAAGTGAAGAAGTTCATAAAGTCATTACTGCCGTGTTGCTTGGAAATTTCTGGGCTTGAAGCTTTCTTTTTCGTTAGTTTAGCCACTGTTTCAAATAAATACCTAGGGTTTTGTTTATTTCCTTCTAATAGGGTTGAACAATAAGCAGATCTAGCAGCTTTTAAGGCCTCTCTGTATGCAATCGAACTCTCTTTCCATGAAATGCGAAATACCTCTAGTTTTGTTTTCTTCCAGTTGCGCTAATTTTTCTGGCTGCTCTCTTAAGTGCCTGAGTGTGCTCGTTGTACCATGGCGTTGGACTATTTTCTTTAATCTTCTTTAAGCGCAACGGAGCAACTGTGTCTAAAATGCTGAAAAAGAGAGAGTTAAAAGTATCTGTTGTAATATTGAGTTCTTCGAAGCTATCCGGGATGCTGAGATGATAAAACTGATTAGGAAGATTATTAATAAAGCAATCTTTAGAGGCAGAAGTGATAGGTCTCACATATTTGTAACACGGAGTCGGCTTTGCAGCCTTGGCTAAATGTAATTTACACGAGACTAGATAATGATCTGAGATGTCATCGCTCTGCAGAATTTCAACGGCATCAACATTGATTCCGTGTGATAATATTAGATCTAGAGTATGATTACGACAATGAGTAGGTCCTGACACGTGTTGTCTAACTCCAATAGAGTTCAGAATGTCTTTAAATGCCAATCCCAATGCATCTTTTTCATTATATGTATATTAAAATCACCAACAATTAGTACTTTATCTGCAGCCAATACTAACTCTGATAGAAATTCAGCAAATTCTTTGATAATCTTTATGGTGCCCTGGTGGCCTCTATACAGTAGCCGGCACAAATCTCAAATGTGATTTTTCATTTACACTATATATTTTTACATTAAGCACCAACACAAAAGAAGTATATTTAAAACTAGATTTCTTAGTGATTTTGAAAATATTACTATAAATTACAGCAATACCTCCCCCTTTGCCTTTGTAAGGCTGCTGCCAGTATGTCTGGTTGACCCCTCGATGGAACAAAAGGCCCCCCCTGGACAGTAACACTTGAACTATCTCCTGCATATGTAACAGGGATTTTGAGGCGCAGCACACAGTGCAGTTCACACTCCACACACACTATCTCCCCTTCATCCCCCCTCCTCCTCACCTGAAATACACTGAAAACCTATGCAATGTAAAGTATGTACAAGAAGTATCTAGGCATGTTTGATATCATTTAAAGTGTCTCAGTGCGTCTGGTAAAATGGTCTCATTCTCCCAACCATAATGAAAAGCAAAAAGAAGTTATAAAGTATGAGAAAGTGATGTGCCCCTTAAAGGTGTTTTTCCCTCCCCCAGATCCTCCATTCAGACTGTACCTCCTGTATGTAAAACAAGAACCTATTCAAATACAAATTCTGATCCCCCCAGTGTGAATCCCTGAATAGGGAACCAAAATCTAATTATAATGACAGACCACCATTTGGTAAGAATATTGAATTATCTGGGTATATAAGGAAAAGGTGTGGAAAAGGTCGAGGAGTCTGTAGGTTGACTGCCCACACAATCGCTGTGTGTAATTTTCGTTGCCAGGTAATAATCCTTACAAATTATTCGATTCCTGAATTGTTGTTATGTTAGGATTAACTGATGATTTTATTCTTGCGAATTGGATTTTGAATTATTGCTTCATTACCTGGTCAATAAATTGTAAACGTTTGATTTTATTCTGACTGACTCTGAGACTTGTTTTTCCCAAATAAGATTAACGGATTCGTATATTGCCACAAGGTTGCGTCAGAGATTAGCGACGGCTAAAAACTGATATCAGGAAGTGTGCGGGCGACTTGGATGAGAGGATGTGTTTGTCCGACTAGGATCAGCACAACACTGGTTGGTTAACCTAGCTTGGACGCTTCCGATGACTTCTGTTCTAATTTAATGTTACTTTAGATAAATGTACGGGCTTGGCTAATCCAAAGCTATTAAAGAGCCAAAACCTACTAAAGTAAAACGATTGAATTAAGTTCCTGAAGGGCACCCAAGGGGGCTATTGAATATATCTTTGATTGTTGCGCGTGTACGGCAAAATCCTAGATATTTAGCCAATTGCCTCAGCTTCTGATCTTCGGGGCTGACTACTTGTGTCGGAGACCTTGGTAAGGATCTCGAAGCGATATAGTTTTCCTGATCTAAGCGGGTAAAATATAAACAGAGTTTAAGAGAATAATCAAATATTCGTTCACGTTTAATGATGCACAGATATCATTAAAACCTTTTCATTTATGGATTCAGATGAAACGAGCTATTGCATGTGAGAAAATATATTGCATTTAATCTTGTTGTGTTGCGTAAAAGGAAAGACAGTAACGTGCAGAGAAACCTTCCCCGTTTCATTGGAGACCTTCTTTGGACCAATAGACAGGCTTACACCTTTCAGACGAGGTTCATGTTTATAACAGTAATCTTGCGGGGTGGACTAAAGTAATGTAATCGTTTGGTTTTAGCCAGGTTTCTGTCAAACACAGCACATCTAGGTTATAGTCTGTAATCATATCATTAACAATAAGTGCTTTTGAAGAAAGGGATCGAATATTCAGCAACCCAAGCTTTATCATTTGCTCATCTGTATTATAGCTGTTTTTTATTTGTTGAACATCAATTACATTTTTAACCTTAGATGGGTTGAAACGTTTTTTGCATGCAGACATAGGCAAGACGGCTCGCGCGCCTATTGGCTGCCCTGCGGCAAATGCAGCAGCCTATCGAGAGAGGCCCTTTGTGACGTCAGATCCAATGGGGGCGCTTCGCGCCCACTGCGTCACGTCCCGCCGAACCAGGCGTGGCTTGGGCCTATAAATACAGGCTGATAGAATCTGATTTTTCATCTCTTCAGCGAAGCTCTCGCATCGCTGGATCCTGACAGGAAGAAGCCGCGCTGTCAGAAAAAGCCCTTCAGCGGGACGAGCATCTGCATCTGAAGCCGCTGGCCGACAACTCGCTGCCTTCAGTCGCCGTACCTGCTGCGCTGTCCGGCGTATAATATCCTTTTCTCTGCTAAGTCTGTGTTCGCTGCCGCGACTCACACTCTCTCTCTCTAAAAGAGCCGAGCGTCTTTTTCAAGATGCCTCGCACCTTCTGTGGCTCGAGCCGAGCCCCACTCAGCGACGGGGACCGCCATGTCATCTGGGTTTCCTGCCTGGGTGAAGAACACGCAGCTCTCGCGCTCGCTGACGGCGGCTGCCCTCACTGCGAGCTAATGCCCATGGTGACTCTGAGGACTCGCCTGGCATCTTTCGCCGAGACTGCACCTCCGCCCGCTGCGGTGCCGTGCCGTAAAAAGCGCCGTGCTCAGCGGGTCGCAGAACCTCCTACAACCCGCGAAAGCTCGCCGGTTCGCCCGCCAGCTTCGCCGCCTGCTTCACCCGAGTCTCTCACCGACGGACAGGATGGCGTCATGGATGACGACGAAGAAGCTGCATCTGTGGAGGATGAAAGCTGCTCTATCCTGGCGTCGGGCAGTGAGGACTGGCCGAGCTCTGTGGATCTCGCCCCCTCTGCTCGCGTGCCTTCTGGGAAAAGGGCCAGCATTGAAACAGAGCTCGGGGCTAGCTTTCTTTACGTTACAAGAAAGCTACCCCGCCCTTGCGCCCAGTTCGCGCGCGTCACTCACCGGCGAAAGGAGAAAAGAGTGTTTTTAGTCCCGCCGAGGCCGGACCAACCTCCATTTCTCACACATTTCTCAGTCCCCTCTTATGTTCAGGCGACTGGAAATATCAATATTGCAGCAAACGAGCCTGTTATAATACATGCACGCCTGCAAACAAATGCCGACGCAAAACATGATGAAGCTCTCTCTTCCCGCTCTCTCTCCCTTTGCTCGTGCCACGCAAACTGCGCCGTTCACAAGGGATGTCAGAAGCGGACGGTCACGGGGCTAGCTTTCTTTACGTTACAAGAAAGCTACCCTGCCCTCGCGCCCCGTTCGCGTGCGTCACTCACTGGCGAAAGGAGGAAAGAGAGTGTTATTAGTCCCGCCGATGCCGGACCAACCTCTATTTCTCACACATTTCTCAGTCCCCTCTTGAGTTCAGGCGACTGGAAATATCAATATTGCAGTAAACGAGCCTGTTATAATACATGCACGCCTGCAAACAAACGCCGTCACAAGACATGATGACGCTCTCTGGCTATTCGCCTATTACGACCCCTCTCCCGCTCTCTCTCTCTTTGCTTGAGCCGCGCAAACTGCGCCGTTCACAAGGGATGTCAGAGCGGACGGTCACGAGCAATGTTCAGCACCCCGTGTGCCTCACTCACCGGAGAAGGGAGGAGAGAGAGTGTTTTTAGTCCCGCCGAGGCCGGACCAACCTCTAATTCTCACACATTTCTCAGTCCCCTCTTAAGTTCAGGCGGCTGGAAATATTAATGTTGCAGTAAACGAGCCTGTTATAATACATGCACGCCTACAAACAAACGCCGACACAAAACATGACGCTCTCTTATATGCTCGCGCTAACTGAAAGCTTATGTGTTTTCCCCCTGTGGCTCAGTGGTGAAATCTTAGGCTTTCGCGCCAGAGACCCGTGTTCGAATCCTGGCTCTGGCAGCAGATAAAAATTATGCCGTTCGCTTCTCCGAGCTCGCGGCCAGCTTTCTTACATACAGAAAGCGAGCCCGCCTCTCTCGCACATATAGTGCTCAAGTATTTATGAGCGTCTAAACATATGAGCCTTCAAAGCATTTCACTCTGTCAGTCCCCTTAAAAGGCGACTGCAGATGTGTATTTTGCAGCCAACGAGCGCGTTGTACAACCCGCTCGCCTGCACCCAAACACCGTTTTTATGGCAACTCAGAGAAATCTCATAAGAGTACAATTCTGGTTATCCGGCTCACGCCGATGGTGTCTTGAGTGTAGAAAATGTGCCCGCTTCCCAGTGTTCACCCCTACACACAAGCACGGTTCCCCGTGTCATTCACTCATGCAGAGCCCACTCTAGAGCTGGCGTATGCCGCTCGAGTGTTAAATGTAGGAAATGTGCCCACGACCCAGTGCCCACAAACACTACACACTGCATGTCTCACGTTTTCTATAAAAGCGAAACCAACGCACATACAGTCAGCTGAAGCCGACGGTGTTTTCAGTGTAGTAAATGTGCCCGCTGCCCCGCGCCCACATTCACTCACAGACATGACAAGCCCCACGGGACTCGCCCCGCTCGCTCTCTCTCAGCAAGCCGCCATAGGAGAGTCGAGCGCGGGCAGGCTGCCCACTGTGATCAGCGCCTCAGGGGGCCTGCCTCGAATGCTGCAAGCACGGCGTCTATGTTACAGCATACCGAAGCTCTCTGGTCGCCACCATGTCGCGGCCAGAGCCCAGATCTCATTCAACCCCTAGCTATTTATGCAAGTGCATGGGTAAAGCTTCCCGGGGTATCAGAATGGGTGCTGAACATTATAAAAGAAGCTATTCGCTACAGTTCGCTCGACATCCCAGCCGTTACGCGGTGTGAATCGAAACTAAGGTAGAAAAGGAAGTAGCACATCTACTTCGAGCCGAAATAGCGAAACTGTTGAGCAAAGGGGCCATAGAGCCTTTATCTCAAGCTCAGAGCGAAGGGGGTCTATACAGCAGATATTTTCTTTCCAAATACAAATAGCGTCACGTCACAGGCAATTTTTGAGATTCGCCTTCGAGGGCCAGGCATATCAATACACAGTCCTGCCGTTTGGCCTGTCCCTAGCACCCCGTACATTCACGATGTACGCCCACTGCAGTTCTGGTTAAAAGCGCGAGTACCGCGCCGAGCATGGGCCTCTGGTCTTATTTGCGTCTCAGCTCTGAAACCTTGGAGAGCGACCGACTGGTACCGGTCAGGTGTAAGCCTGGGGACTTCCTCGAGTGTGAAGGTGGTGTCTACGGACGCCTCCACCTCGGGATGGGGAGCGCTGCTCGAGGGCAGACCGTTCTTCGGCCAGTGGTCAGAACGGGAAAAGCTTCTACACATAAACTGCCTGGAGATGATGGCAGTTGACAACGCGCTGAGGCGTTTTTGTCCCCAGATAAAAGGACACCACGTCTTGGTCCGTTCGGACAACATGTTGGTGGTGGCCTATATAAATCGCCAAGGAGGTATCAGGTCCCGAAACCTTACAGGCTGATGGAGCGTCTCCTGGTTTGGGCTCAGCACAATCTGCGCTCGTTGAGAGCAGCGCACATGCCAGGCCACCTAAATATGGGACCAGACAGACTGTCCAGAAACAATGTTCCGGCAGGAGAATGGTCTCTACACCCGCAGACAGTCCAACTGCTGTGGAAGACATTCGGCAGAGCGGAGGTAGACCTGTTTGCGTCTCAAGAAAACGCTCACTGTCCGGAGTTTTTCTCCAAGAGCAGGGATGCGCTGGCCCACGTCTGGCCCCGCTGCCCGCTCTATGCCTTTCCCCCCGTCACGCTCCTGCCTCAGGTATTAGAGCGAATCAGGGAAAACGGATGCTCAGTGCTACTTATGGCTCCGTTCTGGAAGAACCAGGCTTGGTTCCCGGTTCTGATGCAGCTGACAAGCACTGCCCCATGGCCGATACCAGTGAGGAGGGACCTCCTCTCTCAGGCCAAGGCCTCGATCTGGCATCCTCGCCCAGAGCTTTGGTCCCTACATGCGTGGGCCATCAACGGGTACCCAGTGGGAGTGTTAAACATGATCACGCAGGCTAGGGCCCCGTCTACTAGACGGCTCTATTCCTCGAAATGGTCTGTGTTCTCTAGCTGGTGCACAGCTCGTGGTATATCACCCCCAGACTGTGGGGTGATGGAGGTTCTCTCCTTCCTGCAAGAGCTACTGGATAAGGGCAGAACCCCATCCACGCTCAAGGTTTACGTGGCGGCCATAGCAGCGTTTACTAAACCGACGCTTGGCCAGTCACTTGGAAGGAACGATCTGGTCATTCGCTTCCTTAGAGGAGCTAAGAGGCTGAATCCTCCCAGACCTCCCTCAGTCCCCATGTGGGAGCTTTCTACGGTTTTGGAAGCCATGAAAGGTGCCCCATTTGAGCCAATCCAATCAATAGATATCAAACACTCGTTTTTCAAGACAGTGTTTCTTCTGGCTCTCGCTTCAGTAAAGCGTATAGGGGACTTGCAAGCGCTCTCAGTGAGCCAAATGACTCGAAAGTCATACTCAAACCAAGGCACGAGTACGTCCCTAAATCCCTCAACACACCGTTTAGGGCTCAGGTGATTTCCCTGTCGGCCCTCTAATGAGGAGAAGGACGCGGGCTTCCTTTGCCCGGTCAGGGCATTAAGGGCTTATGTGTCTCGCTCGACTGTCTTCAGACAGATGGAGCAGCTCTTTGTTTCGTTCAACGGACGTTCTAAGGGACTAGCTGTGTCGAAACAGAGTCTATCCAGGTGGATAGTTGATGCTATAGCGCTGGCTTACACTTCTAGGGCCTGCAGTGCCCGTTAGGTGTCAGAGCGCTCTAGCTATTTCCAACCCCTAGCTCAGAATCCCATTGGATCTGACGTCACGAAGGGCCTCTCTCGATAGGTTGCTGCAGTTGCCGCAGGGCAGCCAATAGGCGCGCGAGCCGTCTTGCCTATGTCTGCATGCTGCCGCAACGCGTTTTACATTATTTCAAAATTAAGGATAATTTTTGGCTTCAGCATCTCGCGGAAAAGAGATTTTCCCCTAGCGTAAGATATTACGCAGTACTCGTTCCCTCTTCTAGAGAGAACCGAGTACGTTTTATCGCTAAGACTATGAGCCAAATTACTAGAGAGAAGAGCAGAATACCATCTCTTTTCAACAGGTCAGGTCTGCCCCAAAAACTTTTCCAATTGTCTATGAATTCTATATAATTTTTTTATATGATCTGTGATGGCCGATGATGTGGCCACACAAAAGGACGGTAACTGAGAACCCATGCATACATGCATCTTTCTTTCTGTGTTGTTTACAAATTATTTTAGGTTATTTTTAGTATTTCATGATTAAACATTTGTTGCAGATACCTTGGTTACAGATCCCACTATATATACGTTTCATAATAATGACAGATAATCATAATAAACATTTCTAGTTATTATTTGTATGTTGTTAATGCTTATTTCTTTTGAGTTGAAGTGGCTTACGTGGGAAGAGTGGAGGTTTGGCACTGTCTGGGACACTGCGCTCTGGTGGAGGTCCATTCCAATAAAGGACCGGCTTGCGTCAGTTGGCGCCATTTTGTTCTGTTGGGCTAATCCATGCTGCCAATTAGCTGGGGGGTGCATGATTAATTGTATGTATATTTTGTTGTCTATAATTCTTTGGGTAAATTATATTTTGTTTATGACCCATTTCTTTATTTCGGAAGTTACTTTATCTATTTTAATTGTGTTAAATTATGTTTGTGGTGTTCCCTGTGTATGTGTCATGGACTAGTCCTTTGTGTATATAAGTTCTCCATGTGTGTCATTTGGGAGGTCATGTTTTTTTTTGTTTCGTTTTGTTGGTTTGATTATTGTTAAGTTTGGTTCTGTTCAGTTGATCCTCTTTATGAGCCCAGACCTGACTTTATTTTGTTCAGTTTTCAAGTAATTTAATTTGTAACTTTATTTGGCATTTAATAAATAATTTTCTTTGTTTGGAAATCCTGCATTCTTTGCCCTTGACTGCTTGGTCCCTCACATGATCTTTACTAATTGAAGTTAATATTAATTGACAAATTGCAACAACGAATTAAATACATTTTCTTACATCATTCTAGCATGCATACTTTAGATGACTGTCTATTTTGGACCATCTTATAGAGAACCATTAAAACGTCAAAAACAGCACTTATGCCTTTAATTTTCAATGCTTTTAAAAGCAGTTTGAACTTCACTGGCCTTTTACAGACTTCTATTTTACTTTCATATGAACTCCCCATGGTTATGTTCCTAATTTGTGCTAGTTTCTATTAGTTGAGTGCAATGACAAAATCTCTGCAATGAAAATTACTTTCTTTATTTTTTTTCTTTATTTTTTTTACTAGCTAGCTGAGAGGCTGCATGAGTTTGCCTTAGGGGATTCATAAAGTACCCCTATCTATCAATCTATGAATATTTAATAATGCTGAGCTCCACCACCCAAACAAAACACATTACAGGGTTCCCACTTTCTGCGATGTCTGAATATTTTTTCTTTTTTTTTCTTTATCCTTTAGCCTATATATTTTGTATTGTTAAAACGATTAAACTACGATTTGTTGAGAGAGTTAAGTCGTCTTTAAAGGTGCAGGAAGTCAAAGATGTTGACTGAAGCCTCCAGCTGATAAAAGGGATTGCACTATTTACTTGTGAGGCCCACATAAGCATAATATAACAAATTTTCATAAACGAAAGAGAAGATTCCGGGAAAAGCTTCCATTCTTAGTTCGTTTTTATTATATCACTGTAATATATAAGCACTTATCTGGTATTCTCAGCACTGTAACAGCTTATTAATTTGTTCTTACACCAAAAATGACTAATTATAACTAATTGTACATATTAAAAGAAAAATCCACAAATAGGCAAGAAAAAAGGAAGTAGTAAGAAAATAATTACTGTATTGTAAATGTAGACAGTCCTCTACTTTGTAAACCTTGACACATTATTAGCGATTGCTTCTTCCTTAAGTACTGCATGGTAAATCGGTAAGAGCAACTTAAGAGGCTGGGTTCTTGAAAACAACAGTAGGGTCATTGCGCCTTTCCAGGTCTTTCTGAAGTAGTCCATCCTTGAAGTTTTGGGAAGTTGGTTCAAATATTTTCCTTGCCACCTAGTCTTTGTTTTGCTTGGGAAAAATCGCAATGTATTGTGCAACTCCTATAAAAGCACAATATAAATAGATAGAAGACAGGTAATATTTACTGCCAGAAATAATAAAAACATATCATGCCTTAATCTATCTGCCCATCCTTCTCTCTCATACATCAATATAATACATACAGTGCATCCGGAAAGTATTCACAGCGCTTCACTTTTTTCACATTTTGTTATGTCACAGCCTTATTCCAAAACGGATTAAATTAATTATTTTCCTCAAAATTCTATACAAACAATACCCCATAATGACTATGTGAAAGAAGTTTGTTTGAAAACTTTGCAAATTTATTAAAAATAAAAAACAGGGGAAAAAATCACAGAAGTATTAAGTATAAGTATTCACAGCCTTTGCCATGACACTCAAAATTTAGCTCAGGTGCATCCTGTTTCCACTGATCATCCTTGAGATGTTTTTTACAACTTGATTGGAGTCCACCTGTGGTAAATTCAGTTGATTGGATATGATTTGGAAAGGCACACACCTGTCTATATAAGGTCCAAGTTAACAGTGCATGTTAGAGCACAAACCAAGCCATGAAGTCCAAGGAATTGTCTGTAGGCTTCTGTGACAGGATTATATCGAGGCACAGATCTAGGGAAGGGTACAGAAAAATGTCTACAGCATTGAAAGTCCCAATGAGCACAGTGGCCTCAATTATCTGTAAATGGAAGAAGTTTGTAACCACCAGGACTTTTCCTAAAGCTGGCTGGCCAAACTGAACGATCGGGGGAGAAGGGCAGATGGATGCAGCAATGTACAGAGAAATCCTTGATGAAAACCTGCTCCAGAGCGCTCTGGACCTCAGACTGGGGTGACGGTTTATCTTCCAACAGGACAACGACCTAAGCACACAGCCAAGATAACAAAGGAGTGGCAACGGGACCACTCTGTGAATGTCCTTGACTGGCCCAGACTTGAACCCGATTGAACATCTCTGGAGGGATCTGAAAATGGCTGTGCACTGAAGCTCCACATCCAACCTGATGGAGCTTGAGAGGTTCTGCAAAGAAAAATGGGAGAAACTGCCCAAAAATAGGTCTGCCAATAGGTATAAATATAGACTTCCCTCACCTCTGTCCCATGACAGTTTCACAGCATTTGGCCCCGCCCTTTTTCTGTCATGTCTGAGCTGGAGCTCTTCCCTTCTAATGACGATTCTTTGGTCATAGCTGAGCCTCCGTCGCAATCCGCTGCTCCAAGGAATAATTATTCTCCAACCACCAACATCATTGAGCCTCAGTCTTCAAATCGGGGACGCCGGCTCACACGATCCTCTCCACGCTCGCCAAGATGCCGAGGATTGCCGTCACCACCACTGGTGATAAATCCACCATCTTCCTCTTCATCTACCTCCACTCTGGTCCATCCAACCATCCCTGACATGGGGAAATGGACTTTTAAAGGGCTGAGACAAGCCCTAATGAATTCCGACATCAATTTCTCATGAAGATTAAATAAAGCAGAATTGTTTAATCTATATGTCTCCTTGCTCCTTGTCGCCTCAGAACCTCCTCCAGTGACGAACAATATCAGAGCACAAATCCTTGCAGGTGCGGATGTGGATTTGGGCTCTTTATTGTCCTTGTTTCCCCCATCAGAGTCCAATCACCAGATGAACTGCAGCGATATATCCGTTACCTTAAAAACAACACGCAGGTTTCATCACGCACATTGTCATTGGCTGAATTTTGTGTTGTGACTTGCGGCCAAAGTGGAAAGCTTGGCTTTACAGATCTGCAAAACTTGGCTGATGTGAAGATTCAGTGATGTTATCTCCAGTCAATCTTTAAGGAAATTCAGCGTTATGAGCTAGTGCATCAAGATATGGAGAATGCACATATTTCAGAGCCATTGACAGAAAAAAGGTTCACTGTTCCTTAGTTCATGAGTTCACATTTACAAATAAGTCAGATTCCTGGCTGTGGTATGAACAAACCAGGAGTCGGGGTGGTGGAGGGATGCTGAAAACTGTAGAGGAATGTAGGTCGGGGTGGTGGAGGGATGCTGAAAACTGTAGAGGAATGTAGGTGAGTCGAGAATATATATATATATATACATATACATATACATATACATATATACATATACATATACATATACATATACATATACATATATATATATATATATATATATATATACACACCTAGAGGAGTACTTCTGGATAGACTCAAAGGTAATCCTTGGGTATATTAATAATGATGCCAGAAGATTCCTTTAATTTGTGGCCAATCGTATTCACCAGATTAAACAAAGTACAGAAGCTACGCAATGGCAATATGTGACGTGACCTCTGAAGAGAACCCAGCTGATTATGCATCCAGAGGCCTTACAGCAGAAGAGCTCATATCTTCCAATTGGTTTAAAGGACCACAGTTTCTGTGGCAAAATGAACTGTCCAGAGATGTTAAGGTGGGAGAGTTTCTTGGTCAATGACTCAGAGCTTCAAAAAAGCACAGGTTCATAATACCCACACAAATGAAGAAAGAACATTACTTGATCAACTCAAGTTTTCTGATTGGACAAGAGCAGGTGACGTACTAAGGAAGTCAAAGGTCTCCATCCAAGGGTTAATGAAGCAAACAGCATTGAATAGAGAAGGAAGGAAGAGCTCACCATTATCAAAATGGTTAAACAATCAGTCTTTTGTGATGAGATACAGAGACTTAAGCAACAACAGAAAAAAAACGAAAAAAAACTGACTTACTGAGGTCTTAAAACAGGAACAGTAACCCTGGAGCTTTCTTTGCTGAAAGGCACAATAAAGGCTTACGACTCAATCCTTGATTATTAATACATATCATATTGTAGAAATGTTCATATTGAGACATTTGATTTGTAAAGTTGTTGATATCTCTTCTAGACTTTAGAGGAGACAAATGTGAGAGTTCCAGTGTCTCTAGCTAAGGAGAAAAATCTGAGCACAGTGTGTGATGATGGAGAGATCTCCTTTGAATCTTTAGAGGAGACAAATGTGAGACCACCAGAGTCCCTAGGTAAGGAAAAATATCTGAGCACAGTATGTGATGTTGTTGAGATCTATTCTGAAACTGTAAAGGAGACCGTTGGGAGTATTTTTTTTATAGTTTTTGTCTCAGGAGACAAGTGTGAGAAGCAGGAGACTCAAGCAAAAGTCTCCATTTGATGTTAACCTCATTTATGTCTTTCTTGTGTGTTTGGAAAATGTGCTGTATATACAATGAAGTTATATACAATTACTATTCTATATCTATTAAAAAAGACATTGCTACAATAACTGGGACTAGTCACAGCACTTGCCCTTGTTGCCTTGTTGGTTTGATTGCTTCTATTGCTATATGGCACAAACGTAATAACATAAAATATACAAAGAAAAAAAAAAGGACACTCAGACCCCAGAAATAGCTGTGAATTTAGGGGATAACTGCACACAAAGAACAATAGCAATTTAATAGAAATGCTTCTGGCTCTGAAGTCAATCATTCATGTGTGTCTAATCCTGTCAGTTAACATATAACAGCATTAAAAGTCTATAGATGTTTCAGATAGGGGTTTCATGTAATAGTACAGTTTCAGGATACTACATTGCCTTTAATGCCTTCAGCATCCCATTACCATCACTGAATAAGCTGATTCCCAAATCACAATCACGGTGTCATTATGATGAATTACCCCCCAACTTGAATAAGTTTGACCTGACAGGCAGCTAAAGGGCTTGCGTAGGATTTGGGAAACAATCAGAGGCTGGTGCTTGTTTTTAATAAAATAAATGACAGTCAATTGTGTTTGAGTTTCCAAAGGGCCTTCAATTAATCAGGCTTTTGATATAATAATAAAGGGAAGCGGCTGCATACACAAAGGGAACACTTGAGTGAAAACTCCAGAGGAGGGTGTGAAGTGGATAAAATCATGACTCATTCTCATGCCAATATCTTTCCACAAGCAGCTAACAGAGATCTCAAGAGCGAAACACAAGGTGAGCAAACTCATTTACCTTAGCTGTCTAAAAACAGTTGGTTCAGAAAGGAGTACAGGTATAAGGCATTACATTGTTTTTATGCATTTATGCAGTTATCAATTGATCAACGTCTCCAGCTTCATCAAAATGTTTAATTTACCTTTAAAAATACCCTTGAAGACCTACATTCTCTATGGTGTATTGATCTGATTGAAGGAAACCCCCACCCCTGGTGTAAATGTCATCACAGTAATGGCTTCATTCCAGGGGCTCTGTTAAGGGAGAGCAATTCAGATATGCGAGGAAGATACAACATGCATATGCTGAATTATGAATGAATCTTGGCTCCATGAAAAAAAAAAGAAGAAAAAAAACATACAAATAAAAGGGGGTTGGCAAGAAACATAAGTGTCATGGTCATTTTAAGCCAAATCGATTTTGAATTCAAAGTCAGAGATTGCAACTCGTCTTTTTGAACAATGAACAGAAATTAACAGGTTAATTCATTTGGGAATCAGTTGTATGTCATGCGTGTGACATACAACACAGAAGCGCTGCGCTATTACACTACGTGAAAAAACTCGAGGCCCAGAGAGAAGGAAATAAATAGTGGAATAAAGTCGTTATTTTTTTATTTTTTTTGCGCACAAAAAGTATTCTCGTCGCTTTATAAACTTAAGATTGAGCCACTGTTGTCACTTGGGCTATATTAACGATGTCTTTAATGCATTTTCTGGGCCAGCAAGTTATAATGTCTTAGAAGCCTATTGTTACAGGAGAGACTTCCTCTCCGCCTCCTCTAGGTCACCAGAGGGAGCTATCACCAGAATATTGACTGTTGCTATTCGGACTACAAATCCCATAGGCCCTCATACCTGGGACTGATTACACACACACCTGCAACTCATCTCACAAACACTATTTAAACACTCCACACACACACCACTATTGCGAAGTCTTGATTTGCTGTGGTGATCATTTCTGAGCGTTTTCTACTGTGGATTATTTTCTGTGTTTGATCTTGGACTGTTTCTCGTTGTTTGATTCCTTGCCGCCTGCCTCGACCTTTGCCTGTCTTTTGGATTACGATTGTCAGCTACCTGCCCAGACCTCTTGCCTGTCCTTAGTTCTGTGAATGTTTGCTGCCTGCCTTGACCTTGTTTGTACCTGTTTTCGACTCTGTGTTAATAAAGCTGCAGATGGATCCTCAATCCGATGACTCCTCATTACAGAAGACTTCGCCATCAAGCGATCCAGCAGCCATCACGCAATTGTCATCTGAACTATCAGCTCAAGCCCACCAACTCGCTCATCTAACCTCTTTGACTGAAGAACTCGTTAAAGTTCTACAGGGGCTACGTGTGACACCCGCGGAGGGGGCGGCGGCTCCGTCACCTCCTTCCACTGAAAGCATTCCCACTCCTTCCAACAGTGTGAGCCCACGTCTTGCATTCCCCGAAAAATTTGACGGAGACCCAGCGAAATGCAAAGGATTCCTGTTACAATGCTCTCTGTTTGTAGACCAGCAACCTACCTTGTACCCAGCAGATTCGGGCAAGATATCTTTCGTTTGCTCATTGCTAACCGGAAGGGCTTTAGACTGGGCTACCGCAGTATGGAGAGATGACGGAACTGCTTTCCCTTCCTTCAATGTATTTCTTCAATGCTTCAGAGAAGTATTTGAACATCCGGTTGGAGGTAAAAGTGCTGGTGATCAGTTGCTTGCTCTAAGTCAAGGGAGAAGAACGGCGGCAGAATATGCATTGTCATTTCGCACTCTCGCGGCACAAACCAACTGGGGAGAAGATCCGTTAAAACTGCTGTTCAGAAAGGGGTTAAATCTGGAATTCCAAGCTGAATTAGCGTGCCGCGATGAGGGAAGATCACTTAATGAGTTCATTGAACTAACAATTCAAATTGACAATTTAATTCGCTCACGTCGTCCTGCTCGCAACCTGTTCACCGAGAGACAAGCACCCCATCCAGAACCGATGCCGCTTGGTTACACTCATTTAACCCCTGAGGAACGGGAGCGGCGAATTCAACACCATCTGTGCTTGTACTGCGGCCAAGCCGGACATCTGAAGACATCATGCCCCATTCGGCCCAATTCTTCTAGCTCCAAAGCAGTGAGTGAAAGCGCACAGTTAAATTATTCCTCTTCATGTGTTAAAACCCCAGTGAAAATAACGGTTCAAGATAGAACTATTTCCACGTCTGCTTTGTTAGACTCAGGTGCTGCTGGCAACTTTGTCACGTGAATTTGCTCAACAACATAAACTCACTCTAACACGATGTAACTCCGGTCTGGCAGTGGAGGCACTAGATGGTCGTCCCATTGGAGAGGGGAGGATCACACACATCACTGAGGAGGTCCGTATGCAGGTTGGAGTTTTACACAGGGAGGCTATTCGATTTTATATAATTCATTCCCCTCACAATTCCATTATACTTGGTCTGCCATGGTTGCGTCAACACAATCCTCATATTTCCTGGAAGGAGGAACAAATCATCCAGTGGGATCCTGTCTGCCATGAACATTGCCTCACCCGCATTAATCCCTTGCCAATGCACGAAATGGACGTTTACGAACAAACTCCTGTAATTCAAGGCTTGCCCACCGAATACTCGGATTTAAGTGAAGCATTCAGTAAAATTAAAGCATCACAATTGCCACCTCATCGTTCCAGTGACTGTGCCATTGATCTGTTACCCGGCACAACTCCCCCTAGGGGAAGAATATTTCCATTGTCACAACCTGAATCAGAATCCATGAAATCTTACATCAAGGAAGAACTGGCTAAAGGCTTCATCAGACCCTCTACATCCCCAGCATCAGCTGGGTTCTTCTTCGTCAAGAAAAAAGATGGTGGTTTGAGACCTTGCATAGATTATCGTGGCCTTAACGACATCACCATTAAATTTCGATACCCCTTGCCGTTGGTTCCTACTGCACTCGAACAACTCCGTCAAGCACAATACTTCACTAAACTCGACCTGCGCAGTGCATATAATCTGATCCGTATCAGAGAAGGTGACGAGTGGAAAACAGCTTTTTCAACATCCTCGGGGCACTACGAATATTTGGTTATGCCATTCGGCCTGGCAAATAGTCCTTCTGTGTTTCAGTCATTCATCAATGATGTCTTCCGTGACATGCTCGATAGATGGGTAATAGTGTACATTGATGATATCCTGATTTACTCCAATTCTCTCGAAGAACACATCCAGCATGTAAGGTCAGTACTCCATCGCCTAATCCAGCATCAACTGTACGCCAAGACAGAGAAATGCGAATACCACCAAACGGCAACAACTTTCCTGGGATACATCATCAGTCGAGAGGGAGTAGCAATGGATGAGAAAAAGGTAAAATCAGTGCTCGACTGGCCTCAACCACGCACAGTGAAGGAGCTACAGAGATTTCTTGGATTTGCGAACTTCTATAGAAGATTCATAAGAGATTTCAGCACGATCGCTGCTCCACTAACCGCCATGACCAAACGCTCCACGTCACGCCTTTCCTGGTCACCTGATGCTCAGCAAGCATTCAAGGATCTCAAGACACGCTTCACCTCTGCGCCCATTCTCCATCATCCTGATCCAGATCTTCCATTTATCGTGGAGGTGGATGCCTCCAACACAGGCATAGGGGCCATACTCTCTCAACGCCATGGATCCCCAGCAAAGATGTTTCCATGCGCCTTCTTCTCCAGGAAATTATCCGCTGCAGAGAGAAATTATGATGTCGGCAATCGTGAACTCTTGGCCATGAAAGCCGCCCTAGAAGAATGGCGTCACTGGTTGGAGGGGGCACAGCATCCATTTACAGTAATCACTGATCACAAGAACCTGGAATATCTACGTTCAGCTAAACGACTAAATCCTCGTCAAGCAAGGTGGGCCATGTTTTTCACTCGCTTCAATTTCATTGTCACCTACAGACCTGGTACCAAGAATACCAAAGCTGATGCACTGTCACGACAACTTGAAGACCCAGTTCATTATAACCCTGACGAGAACATTATCCCCGAAACACTGCTCGTTGCTCCAGTTCAGTGGGACATCATGACGGAGATTAACCAATACAACACCCAAAATCCTCCACCATCAAACTGCCCACACAATCTCACCTTTGTGCCCGAACAACTGAGGCAGAGACTCCTTCAGCAGGTCCACTCGACTCCCAGCTCAGGGCATCCTGGAATCACAGCAACTCACCATCTCCTCACTAACCGATTTTGGTGGCCCACAATGTCTACAGACACCACAACCTTTGTAAAGAACTGTACCATATGTAACACATCCAAAAGCCCTCGTCAATCACCCGCTGGTCTACTTCAACCCCTGCCGATTCCTCAGCGTCCCTGGTCCCACATCGCCATTGATTTTGTGACCGACCTCCCCAACTCCCAGGGAAACACCACCATCCTGACAGTTATTGACCGTTTCTCCAAAGCATGTCGTCTCATTCCTTTGCCTAAACTTCCCACTGCTTTTGAAACAGCCGAGGTCCTATGCAACTACGTCTTCCGCTTCTATGGATTACCTGAGGACATTGTGTCAGACAGAGGTCCACAGTTTACCTCCAGAGTATGGTCGGCTTTCTTTAAACAGCTCAACGTGAACATCAGTCTCACCTCTGGTTATCATCCGCAGTCCAACGGGCAAACTGAACGATTAAATCAAGAACTCACCCGTTTTCTCAGGTCATATTGCCAACACAACCAATCTGATTGGAGTAGATACTTAATGTGGGCAGAATATGCACAAAATTCACTGCAGAAACCCGCCACTGGGATGACCCCCTTCAAGTGCATCTTGGGCTACCAACCACCCTTGTTTCCTTGGTCCGGTGAACCGTCCGATCTACCATCTGTCACTGACTGGCTTCAGCATAGCGAGGAGGTCTGGAACCGAGCACACACTCATCTACTTCATGCAGTACACAGACAAGAACAACAGGCCAATCGTCACCGCCGTCCAGGTCCAGACTACACTCCAGGGCAGTGGGTTTGGCTTTCCACAAGGGACCTCCGCCTTAGACACCCATGCAGAAAACTCAGCCCTAGGTATGTGGGTCCTTTCAAAATTCTTAGACAAATTACTCCAGTTTCATTTCGTTTAGAGTTACCTGCTAACTATCGTATTTCTCCCACATTTCATGTTTCGCTGCTTAAACCCGCTGGTGTTCCGGGAGGAGAGTCGGAGAGTGGAGCCGAAGGTCAGGCCCCCCCGCCTATCCTGGTTGAAGGCGAGGAGGCGTACCAAGTTTGTGAGTTACTCGACTCCAGACGCCGGGGCGCTATTCTACAATACCTGGTGGATTGGGAGGGGTACGGTCCGGAAGAGCGATCCTGGGTCAACATGGATGATATCCTCGACCCTACCCTCACAGAGGAGTTCCATAGGATGCACCCGGAGAAACCGGCCCCTCGACCGCGTGGAAGACCCCGGCGTCGTCTGCCTCCTCGCGTCAGGAGCCGCTCGCAGGGGGGGGGCTCTGTTACAGGAGAGACTTCCTCTCCGCCTCCTCTAGGTCACCAGAGGGAGCTATCACCAGAATATTGACTGTTGCTATTCGGACTACAAATCCCATAGGCCCTCATACCTGGGACTGATTACACACACACCTGCAACTCATCTCACAAACACTATTTAAACACTCCACACACACACCACTATTGCGAAGTCTTGATTTGCTGTGGTGATCATTTCTGAGCGTTTTCTACTGTGGATTATTTTCTGTGTTTGATCTTGGACTGTTTCTCGTTGTTTGATTCCTTGCCGCCTGTCTTTTGGATTACGATTGTCAGCTACCTGCCCAGACCTCTTGCCTGTCCTTAGTTCTGTGAATGTTTGCTGCCTGCCTTGACATTGTTTGTACCTGTTTTCGACTCTGTGTTAATAAAGCTGCAGATGGATCCTCAATCCGATGACTCCTCATTACACCTATGGAGAAGTGAGACAGCTCTCAGATTTAATAAAAAATATCTTAATTTGTGTTCCGAAGATGAACGAAGGTCTTACGGGGTTGGAACAACATGAGAGTGAGTAATTACTGACAGAATTTTCATTTTTGGGTGAACTAACCCTTTAAGTTCTTTTTGCGCAAACTTCAAAAACGCGAACCTGTGAGAACGCTGATTGCGTGCACATGCGTATTACGAGTTCAGTCTATAGGTATGCGCATTTGAATATATGTGCTCAGGCGTGTAGTCCTTCCCTACAAACCAACCCTCAACAAACTACTTGTCTGGCCTTAAAATTTATAATACAGAATTTTGTATCGCTTCCGTGTAGCCACGCGAACCGGAATTATCCCGACAACGCTTTATCTGTAGAGCGTTAAAGGGAGGGGAGGGAGGCCTTCACAGGGGAGAGACTAGTTGACACTTCAGGACTGCATTGTTGTCGCGTCCAGGCGCAGGTCCTTCATCAGATCTGGATATGGCCTGGGTCCGGTGGACTGCGGTAAACCTCGGATAAACAGAGAGACTAATATTAGCGTAGACGCCATTCTTCTTATGATGTAACAAGTACATCAGGATTTATGGGAAGTGTTCCCAGTTACGGCTGACCTAATCTATACAGCCTAACATTGAATTATAGAAGTCTAATAATGTGTTATGTGTATGCTAGGTCGAAGAAATGTGTTTTTAGTCTAACTTTGAACTGACAGAGTGTGTCTGCTTCCCGGACAATGTTAGGAAGATTTTCCAAAGTTTTGGTGCTAAATAGGAAAAGGATCTACAGCCAGCAGTCGATTTTGATATTCTAGGTATTATCAATTGGCCAGAGTTTTGAGATCGCAATAGACGTGAAGGACTATAATGCGTTAAGAGCTTGCTCAAGTACTGCGGAGCTAAACCATTTAGTGCTTTGTAAGTAATCAGCAATATTTAAAAATGTATACGATGTTTAATAGGGAGCCAAAGCAGTGTTGACAGAACAGGGCTAATCTGGTCATACTTCCTGGTTCTGGTAAGAACTCGGGCTGCTGCATTTTGGACCAGCTGTAATTTGTTTATTAAGCGTGCAGGGCAACCATACTAGCATTACAATAATCTAGCCTTGATGTCATGAACGCATGAACTAATTGTTCCGCATTTGTCAATGAGAGCATATGACGTAAATTAGATATATTTTTAAGATGGAAAAATGTGGTTTTACAGATACTATACATGTGACTTTCAAATGAAAGATTGGTATCAAAGAGCACACCCAGGCTCCTAACCGACGATGAAGACTTGACAGAGCAGCCATCAAGTGTTAGACAGTATTCTAGATTATTATATATATTTAGTATGTGTTTTGTGGCCTTATTTCAGAAACTTAAATTTTTAGTTTTTTCAATAACCATGCATAAACATGATTCTCTCAAAAATACAAACATGTACATACATGTTGCTCACATATTATGGTAGCCCTGTTTGTGCTAAATAGAGTGTAATTACACCTTTGCCATTAATATGTTTATAAGCAACTGAAAAAAGCACAAATGTCAGGGCATGTCAAAATATCTCAAGGACCCCAAAAACCCCTTAGACCCCAGAGGGTTAAGTATGTAACCCTCGTTCCCTGAAGGAGGGATCGGAAACGTAGTCCCGTCGCCACTATTGCTGGACCACCGCTGACTCCGGACTCCACTCGGCTCTTCAGCGAAAAACAAGTGGTGCGTGCATCCGCTTCCGTGTTTATAAAGTGGGGTGGACCGCGAGATGCAATTCAAGCACGCCAATGTGCATTGGCTCGTTTGAACAATACTCGAAGATGATCAATTGATCGATTGCTCCTGTCTGCCTCGTTTCTGCTGCTGAGTTGGCTTGCATCTGTAAGCTTCGTATATCTTTCTGTTTTGAATCATTATTTACTATCATTCCTTGTTGTTTATACTGCTAAATATAGCTTACTCAACATCACACATTAATCTGACATCGCTAGCTTCAATTTAAATCAATATTGCTAGCACAACACACTTGTAATTCGCTAGCCTGTTAGCGTGCCATCCGTGCGCTCTTTATTTATTTTTTCTCATGCTCGCTCGCGCCTTTTACGAGTTCATCAAACCTTAGGTGAGTAGGATCAGTCAACAAACATAGTGAGTCATATCATCTTCTCCTCTTATTGTCACTTGCACTTCATGTAAAGTGTCACAGGCCGGCTCATAGCCTGTGGCAAAAATGAGGGAACACAATCAACAGGTATAGGCCATTCAAAGAGGTTGTCTTTATTGTAAATCAAAAACTATTAACTTTAAACAAAGAAAAATAAATGAGGTGTGAGAATGTCATAATGTAAGGTGTATGTAAAGTGCAGGGATGCGTGAATCTGTATGTGTGAACATGACTGAGCGGAAACTAAGTAAAACTACAAAGGAACAAACAAAACAGGATCATACCTGGAGGAGCAGAGAGAGAGGGGAGAGTTGTAAGTGAGGCAGTTTAACCAAGACGTTCCCTTTTAGTCCCTCCGTTCGACGAAGTCAACGTGTCGACTGATTGGGATCCCTAAATGCCACTAGTGCTGCCACCTTCCAGTGCCTAGACAAAAGCCTCCTGATCCTCCCACATATTGAGGTGGAGATAGGGCAGGGCTTAGGCCAGGAAAATTACTGCTGTTCCACAGGACCACTGGGAAAGCATTAACCCTTTGTTGGAAGGAATATGCTGCAGAAGCCACATCCTGCCCGTAGGGAGGTAACGTGGAGAATAACACATATAGACTGAGCGAATTACCGGGCAGTACAATATATGGAATGTCACTGAGGTGGCTCCAGCCAATAACAGGGGAGAGACGCTACCAGTCAGTGATGGCAGAGCATGCTCTGCCAAGGGAAGACACGGGCTCGCCGGAGGGAGCCATACCGTGGAAGAATACACATATGGGATCACCGTAGGGATAGCCTAGCACAAGTCCCACCAGTGCATACGAGTTGTAGGCCTACTATCGGACGCTCCGCCACATCCAACGCCGAAGGGGTGTGGAGGAACTCAACAGGATTCGGCTAAAGGGGAACTCAACTGGAGCAGTGGCGCACGTATCCAGTCCATAGGAGGGGAATGGCACAGCAAGCCGACACTAAATACCGCGCTAACAGTGAAGCTGTCTTCATGTGAAGGGAGCCCACGGAAAGCAACCGGCTCAACACATAGGCTATTTTCCTAGGGAATGTGCTGGTGTCGCCCAGCCCGCAGCTCTAAAAGATCTGTCAGCAAGGCACTCTGTGTCAATGCCCAGGAAGGAGCTACAGTCTCTCTGTGGAGGAGCTCACTACCCAGGTGGGCACGGTGCACCTTGGGAAAACACACCAAGATGATGACAACCACTATTCAGTGGGCCAACCTCTGCATGGAAACAGTCTTCCCTTCTGCTGGTTTCCGTAACAGACAAGAGCTGAATGAAGTCCTGAGCCTTTGCATTTTGTCTGGTATAACGCAAGATGGAAGGAACAGAGAAAAGCCAGGGATGGGTCTGCCTCCTCCAGGGCAGCGCTTGCAGGCTCACCACCTGATCCCGTCTTAAGGGAGAGGTAGGAACCTTGGGCACGTATCCAGGCTGGGGTCTCAGATATTGTGAGAGTTGCAATTCGTTGACCGAAAATGTGCAGATCCCCTACCTTCTTGATAGAGGTAAGCAAGCAGGAGAACTGTTTCTTTAAAAACAGGATTTTTAACTCAGCTGCCACAGTGACTCAAGGGGAGGTCTCCGAGTGCAGTAGCACCAGTCCCAAGAAAGTATAGAGGGGGGCAAGGCGGATTCAGTCTCCTTGCTCCCCTCAGGAACCCGACGATCAAGTCGTGCTTCCCTAAGGATTAGAACCACTGCATCATGATGTGCATTAATTTAAAGGCAACATACATTTAGACAGCCCTCCCTCCGACCCATCTTGCAGGAAAGAAGCACAGAAGTGATCGAAACACCTTCGGGGGTCTTCCTGTGAGAAGAACACCAACAACGAACAGGTTCCACTTCAGGTCGTAAGTAAGCCTCACTTTTTAGAGGGAGCTCTCGCAGAAGTGATGGTATCTACGTTCTTATGAGGTAGATAGCTGAACCTCTGCATCGAGACCTGGGAGTTCCCAGAGGTCTGGTGCGGGTGCCAACGGTGCCCCGTCCCTGAGATATCTCAGAGGAATGGGTCAGGAAGGGGCTGTCGAGAGGAGCATAAGTTCAGGGGAACAAGGTCCAGTTGGGCCATTTAAGGCGAGACACGGCAGGCAAAAACATTGTGTTTTTTTTTTACTGGTCAATTTTGAGATTTTGGGATATTTGTCTTTAATAACATGTCTTCTTTCAGACTTGTGGTGAAAAAAAGTCTGAAATACACATTTAGGTCTTTATTTTACTACACTTGGTCTGTTTACATCTGTAGATTTCTCATAAATTCAACAAAAGTTGGCGTTCTTAATCGACATGCTGCTCCGCGATCGCTGTCTGCACCCTGTCATCACATGCACCGCTGGAAAGCTCTCTCTCTCCTGTACAATGCAGTCGGATCCAAATATGGTAATTTCCTTTTTATCAGCAACCAATCGTGAAAGTAAAAGGGTTGAATGCGCAATCTCATTGGCTGATAAATCTTTAAAGCCGTTTTCTCAAAATGACTTTTCTCTCATACTCCAAGTCCGAAATCTCCACTTCAGTAGCACCTATATACACCAAACTTTCCAGTCTTGTACCTAGTTATATTATGAAGACATTTTCAGAGGGATTTGTAAATATATTATTCCTAGCCTGATTTATATAACATTTTATTCCGAAAAACATGGCAAAAAAATTTTTTTTAGACTATTGACAGTATATTCTGATTTACAGGATAACAAAAGTAGATATCCATAAATCCCTCTGTATTTTTTCCCCCATCTAATATGTGAACACAATGAAAAAATATTTTTTAACCTGGCTTTATCCAATACTCAGTTTTCGTTTTTTTATATGCAAATTAGCGCATATTTATTAGATATTGCCTAATTTGCATATTTAAACATTAAATTACAGAAAACTTGTAATACATTTTTTTCTTATCTTAATGTAGGTAATCAACTGGGAAAGTTTCATGGTGATATCTGCTAGTTACATTTTTTTACCCTATTCACCTGTAGTGTCTCGCCTTAAGGGGCAACTAAGAAAACCTGCTCCTTCTCCTTCCTGACTTACCACAGTGCAAGAAGGCTCACTGTGGAATTTTAACGCATTTTGCGTAGGCCCCTGGGTCAGCTGTATGCCAGTGTCTCCGTGTTTCAGGGAGTAAACAACTGGCAAGGGGATGAGTTCGGAGAGGCAACAGATGTAACTGTGCGGCCCCGAAGTGATCCCAGAACAGCTGGACCACCTGGGGATGGAGTCTCCACTCTCCTCGGCTACAGGCTGTTGTGAGGCCTCCTGGGCGGCTACAGGCTGTTGTAAGGCCTCCTGGGCGGCACGATTTAGCAGGCCGGAACTTAAAGTGGAAGAAGCGACCTCAGAAGCTTCTGACTCCATAGGAGGAGGTAGCGGGCGAGTTGTGACATGCGAGGGAAGCGTATGATCAACGGTCGCTGTACTGAGCAGTGCAGGCTTTCTGAGCAGTGGCATCAAGCAAGGGAACTGCTAACAACTCGAGGCAATGGATGCCAATGCAGTGGGAGGTTCGCCCAGACCCCCGTTACTGCATGCCCGTAATATGTGGCCCCTCAGCTGGTGTTTAGCAGAAACTTGTTCTAGGAGTGTTTGGCCCATAGAATCAAAAGGTCTGAACGCGGCTGAGAGTTGGCGGCAGGCCGGGTGTTGTTGACACACGGGGCGTGCCGCTCTGCCACAGCCACCTCGGGACTCAGCCATGATGACAGGCTCCCTAAGCGTGATCCCAATCAGTCGACACGTCGACTACGTCGAACGTGAGCGACTGAAAGGGAACTGGTTCATTGAGTCATTTGTTGGTAAATTAGAGTACACAAACCCAATAAAGACGTTTCTTGTCATTATTTGATGTACACAGTCTTTTTATTTTATAACGAGCAAGCATGTAAATGTGAATTCACAACTCTTGGGTTGTTTATTTTTATTTGCTGTGACACTGAAGATTCAGCAGAAAAGAAGATCTTTTTATTTATTTATTTATTTATTTATTTTATTTGAAAAACAAAAGGGACAGTACATATTAATGAACATTTTCGCAAATGTAAATATGTCAGATTATAGCCTTAGGCTAATTTCCATCTGCAGACCCCCTGGCAGGTTGGTGTTACACACAAATTAATAAATACATACAGATACACTATACACTACACTACAAATAAGGACAAGAACAGTGATCACATCATGTTAGAACAAACAATAACAACAAGAGTGGACAACAAAGGACAATTTCGCACATGCCCTGACTGACCTGATATTGCACTCACCCGCATTACACTGACCCCTATTGCACAACCCATGTTATACTAACTTTTATTGCACGACCCGTATTACACTGATAATTGTATCACTTTTTGTAATGCACTAACTCTGTTTTACATCTGATATATAATGATTAACTAAACATGATCACATATTTGTGTGTCCCTCAGCCACACTTTTAAATGACTCCTAAAGGTAGGAAGACTTGTGCTTTCCCTCATTGACAGTGGAATACTATTCCAGAAGCTCACTCCCTGATATGACAGGACATTCTGTGAAAAGGCGGTCCGCCTAAATGCCAAGTTACAATCACCTCTCATAGTGGCTCTAGTCACCCGAGACCCGGCAACACTGCTAGACTTTTGTTTAATAAAATCACTTAATGGTGGAGGCGCCAGACCATGTATAACCTTGTAGATTAGACAGGCTGATTTAAATAATTTGAAATTAGCAAAATTTAAAAACTTATATTTATCTAAAATTTGACAATGGTGATATGACGAAGGTTTCTTGTCTAATATTTTCAATGCTCTTTTGTAGCATACTTCAATTGGCCCAATAGCAGCATGACTCGTATAGGACCAACTTGTGATACAGTACTCAATATGAGCCAGTATCATAGAGTGCAGGAATGTAATTGCTGCTGTATCCGTTAATGATGTACGAATATGTCTAAAGTTCCGTATATTAACATTTACAGTTTTCACTACTTTTTTAACGTGTTTTTTAAAGGATAATTTCGAGTCTATTACCACTCCCAAATACTTAAATTCCTCAACATTAAGCAATTCTTGTCCACCCAAGCGAACTTTTACTGCGGCCACGGTTGTTTTAGGTTTACTAAAAAACATTGATACAGTCTTTTTAACATTAAGGCACAGGCATGAATCATTCAGCCATTTTTGTAAGTCATTTAATGCTAATGAAAGCTGATGGGCTGCATCATCAGCACTTTTTGCTTGTGTAAAAATTACCGTATCGTCTGCGTACATAATCGTGTCCACATTTTTGCACACATTGGGCAAGTTATTTACATAAAGTGAAAATAGCAGGGGTCCTAAAATTGATCCCTGAGGGACACCTTGCGTATAGTGAAGGTAGGGTGACTTACTATTCTTTATTTGCACGCATTGTTTTCTTTCTGACAGATAAGACTCTATCCATTTAACGGTTTGATTGCTGAAGTTAAATGTTGACAGTCTAGACAAGAGCTTAAGGTGATTCACAGTATCAAACGCACGCTTAAAATCAACAAAAACAGCCGCAACATAACTGTTTTTGTCTAGATAAGACTTCACCTTCTCAACAAAAACACAGACAGCCGTTTCAGTTGAGTGAAGAGATCGAAATCCGAATTGCATAGGGTGCAAACCCGGATTAGAATCATTAAGATGTGCAACAATAGAGTTAGCAACCCACTTTTCTGCTATCTTTGAGAAGATAGGGAGTATGCTAATAGGTCGATAATTAGCAGGGTCTAATTTATCACCCGATTTATATATTGGTATGACATTTGCCACCTTCCAACTCAAAGGGACTACTGCCTGCGTGATTGATAAATTAATCAGATGGGTCACAGGCACCAAGATACAAGATTTGTAATGCTTCAAAAAATTGGTATCAAATCCAAACACATCCCTTGCTTTAGAACTTTTCAATTTAGAGATTATGTTTTCTACTTCATTTTCTGTAATTATTTGAATATTAAACTTAAAATTTTGAGTTGAGGCATCCATATGGGGGTCGGTGTTGCCAATATTTTGTTGAGAGTCACAAGAATTAAAAAACAATTGTGCAATCTCATCAATGGTACTTTGGAAATAATCATTTAATTTAGTTGCTAAGCTGAGAGGCTCTGATACCAATTCATTGGCAAATTTGAGTTCAAGGTCTTTATCAGCATTGTGCTTACTTTTACCAAGGAGTTTATTAATATTTTCCCAAATTAGCTTACAATTTCCTTTGGCACCATTAATTACAGTCATGAAAAAATTTGCTTTTGCCATTCTCAAAGTTTGTGTGACTTTATTCCTTGCGGATACAAAATTTAATCGATCAGTAATTAATCCAAATTGTAATGATTTTTTAAGTAATTTGTCTCTGAGTGTCATAAGCTGTTTACACTCACTATTGATCCAAGGCAAGGAATAAACTCGTTTCTTTAAATGACCCGCTTTCTGAAACTGAGACAGAACCCCTTTAATAGAGGAGTATAGTAGATCACAACATTTATTAGTGTCATCACAAGATAGTATGCTAGACCAATCAAGATTATTTAGAGCTGCAGTTAAACGTTGTTCTTGGCTCTTTGGAATAAATGTTTGTTTTATATTAATGCTTTTACTGACACTTCTCAATCGTTTTTTAGTCAGCTTTCTAGAAAAGAATATGGCATTGTGGTCAGACAAGCCAGTGAAGAAATTATATGTTTTTATCATTCTATCTAGTTTGTTAGAGAACACCAGGTCTATTAGAGTTTTAGAGCGATTTGTTATTCTAGTGGGATCACTGATCATTTGTGTTAGTCCAAAATTATCTGTAATTTCTTTCAGTTTCTTTCTGTCACTTTTGTTGTCCCAATTTACATTTAAGTCTCCCATTAGAATAACCTCATTATTAAAGTCACAACAACTCAGAAGTGCCTTAAATTGATCATAAAAATCTACTTTTGCTGAAGGTGGGCGATAAAGACATAAAACAGTAAATGACATTTCTGCTGAGAGTGACACTTTAACTCCAACACATTCAATAGTGATTTCATTAGGCCAAATTATTTGTGTACATTTTAAAGAGTCCTTCATATACAGTAACACCCCTCCCCCCTTTCCTTGATGCCTATCCTTTCTAAAGACATTGTAGCCTTGTAATGATACCACTGCTTGTGGGGAAGAGGGTTTAAGCCAAGTTTCTGAAAGTCCCAAGAAATCTACATTTGAGTTAATGAGAAGATGCTCCAATTGTTCCCTCTTACGGGCCATACTGCGTATGTTCAGATGGCCACCTAAGAGCCCTTTGTTTTTACACTGTGGATCCCATATAGTCCTGGCTTGATTAAGAGTCTGAAATAACTTACACGATCGATGTTTTTTAAATACAGGGTTCCTCTGTGTACGCATGGGTGTGATGGGTTGTGGTGACATACTGGGCTTAGTTGTAATAGGGTCCTGCAGTGGTGGTGTTAGTCCAGAGAGCTGCTGTAGCCCAGGTAGCAGAGGTGGTGTTATCCCAGGTAGCAGAGGTGGTGTTAGCCCAGGTAGCAGAGGTGGAATTAGCCCAGGAAGCTGCTGTAACCCAGGTAGCAGTGGTGGTATTAGCCCAGGGAGCTGCTGTAGCCCAAGTAGCAGAGGTGGTGTTAGCCCAGGGAGCTGCTGTAGCCCAAGTAGCAGAGGTGGTGTTAGCCCAGGGAGCTGCTGTAGCCCAAGTAGCAGAGGTGGTGTTAGCCCAGGGAGCTGCTGTAGCCCAAGTAGCAGAGGTGGTGTTAGCCCAGGGAGCTGCTGTAGCTCAAGTAGCAGAGGTGGTGTTAGCCCAGGGAGCTGCTGTAGCCCAAGTAGCAGAGGTGGTGTTAGCCCAGGAAGCTGCTGTAACCCAGGTAGCAGTGGTGGTATTAGCCCAGGGAGCTGCTGTAGCCCAAGTAGCAGAGGTGGTGTTAGCCCAGGGAGCTGCTGTAGCCCAAGTAGCAGAGGTGGTGTTAGCCCAGGGAGCTGCTGTAGCCCAAGTAGCAGAGGTGGTGTTAGCCCAGGGAGCTGCTGTAGCCCAAGTAGCAGAGGTGGTGTTAGCCCAGGGAGCTGCTGTAGCTCAAGTAGCAGAGGTGGTGTTAGCCCAGGGAGCTGCTGTAGCCCAAGTAGCAGAGGTGGTGTTAGCCCAGGTAGCAGAGGTGGAATTAGCCCAGGAATCTGCTGTAACCCAGGTAGCAGTGGTGGTATTAGTCCAGGGAGCTGCTGTAGCCCAAATAGCAGAGGTGGTGTTAGCCCAGGGAACAGCTGTGGCTGTTGCACCTGACTTAAAACAGGTCCAGGGTTTTGCTCAACATCACCAGCCAGAAGTATTATCATCAAAAGATTCACAACCCCAGGGAATGATCTAGATGCTGTTTGATCAAGTTTACCTGGGGGCGGCCTAGCATGTCCACAATCCAGGATTCTTGCATACAGAAGATGTTGACTCCTCTTTGCAGGGTAGAGAGTTAAGTTATCCATTTTCCTTGGACACGTTAAACTCAAGAGGAGGTAGAAGAACAGGAGAAGACCAGACAAGCATGGCAAATTCCAAGGGTTTTTTATATACTTTTGTGGCAGACACACAGGACCTGCCAAACACTGTGGCTGCACCCTGGCGGCCATCTTGAAAAGTGAATGCATCTTGAATGCTTTTAATGATGACTGTTGAGTAAAATAAAATTGACAATGCAATACAAGTTGTAAAAAAATGAGTTAATCAAATTCATATTTTACCTTAGATGCATACATCTCAGAAACCTTACATGAAATAGGCTTTATGTCTAACTTCACATAGAAAAACATTACATCTGCTTGTTGGAGAAAGTGTTAACGGCAGTAGGCTACGAACTGACGGTGATATCCATGTACTTTAAGGTAATCAGCTAGCTAATAATTTTTTTATTCTGTTTTAATACCAGAATGTTAATAAGAAAAAGAAGGGGGAAAAAAAGAAGAAAAAAAAACGTATAGATATCAATCTGTATAAACGATAGACATTGGTTATGCTCATCTGTGGTAGCGCCTTTGAAAGTGTCTTGAGAAAAAAAGTTCTATATTTAAAGTCCCCCTGTAGTCAATCATTTATCACTTAAAACTCATCTTTTAAACACCAAAATTACATATTTAAATGTTTTTTTTTCCTAAAAAAAAAAAAAAACTTCATTCCTTTGCGTGAATGTAACTCTACATTCTTGCCTCATTTAGTATTATGTGGTTCTATGAATATGTAAATTAGCCCTGCTTCCACTCATGCACACCAGTTCAGAGATCCACTCGTTGACAATCATACATTACAAGGTAGTTTGTGACGTCAGAAACACCAGCAATTTCTAACCGCGTTTTCAAGACTGTCTTTGGTTCGCGGAGAAAATACTCAGCAATGGTGCTGACTTATGAATGTGCACCTGGTTTGTCTTAAAGCATAAAAACACCACATAGACATATAAACAACATTAAAAACGTGATTTTCACCACAGAGGGACTTTAAAGAAGCACATACAAAATACCTGAACCGAAAACGATGCAACCTGTTTTAAAGAATATGGAAGTGTGTTATGCATAAGTTAACCACCATTAAGATTGTTCTGTGATTTTTCTTTGGATCTCTCATAGTATGTTTGTTGCATGAACTTACAGACAGTATGCCATTCCAAATGTTTCACATATTTTACAGAGAATGCTTGTATTTACTAGTCAGACCAAAGCATAAATCTCTCAGCAGCAAACTTATAATTATAAACAGCGTAAAGAACCATACACTCATGCAGCATCTTCAAAGTCACCATCTGTGTGCATACACACCTTTACCTTTGTATTGGAGTTAAAATATTTCATAGTTTTAAATTCACTCTATAATGCTGTATAATCCTAATTGCTCTATGTCTCTAAATACACATGGTACTTTTCTCAAGCAGCATATTGACCAGGATCTTCTTGTATAGAACCTCTAATGGTGCTCTCAGAGTGCAATGTCTCTGAGGTTCATCGGGGTGGAAGTTTGTGGTTAGTACAGAAGTTGATTGGGAAGTGTCATCCCTTGGGGAGTTGTATTTACTGTATCTAGAGGGTGATTATGTAATCAGTTTGACAAAAGGCACATTACATGTCATGATGCAACCCGATCTCATGAAATGCATCTCTATAGCACACATTGTATTTATCGTGCAATTTATACGCGGAAAGTAGTTTTTTTGTGCATATGACACACACTGTAAACCCCTTGGGTAGGATTAGTAGTGTGGGGTACATGCATATTATACGCTTGGGTAGGATTAGTGGTGTGGGGTACGTGCGTTTTATACGCTTGAGTAGAATTAGTGGTGTGAGGTACATGCCATAAAGTGCGTATCATATGCACGCGAAGACTGCGTATCATATGCACGTAAAAACTAATTTTCTGTATAAATTGCACTATAAATACAATGCATGCAGAGACACATTTCATGAGATCAGGCTGCATGATGTCCTCTGGACATTTCATTACTGCTTTTATTGGGTCAACCCCTTGTCAAAAAATTACTAGTAATATGTTTAAGGTTTTTATCAGAATTTGGGACCAATTCTAAAGGATCTTAATGGTAACAAATATGAGAATCCTTTAAAAGTCATATTAAACTGAAGACATTAAATTGCTTCAGAATTATTTTGTTCTATTTGATATTGAGTGATTTTCATCAGAATGTACTTATTATATTGGAATAATGGTTTACTACTGGACAGTAAACTGTCCATAGGAGCTGTAGGAGAATCCTTAAAGAATTTCTTGAAATTCATTTAAGTGTTCTAAATTACGTATTAAACTTCTAAAATATAAATTTTTTGTTTTGTCTTATGTTGAAAAAATCCCATTAGGATACTTAGGATTAGTTCTAAATTGATATAAATTCCAAAAGGAATCTAGCACACATTCCTTTAGGACATCAAGGTTTTCCCTCTGAATTCGTTTCAGGTGTAGCTTCAGGTTCAGCCACCTGTGAATGAGGGGTTCAACTTATTGATGTCACAACTGGAGTGTAATTGAAAGAGGCTATGAGGCAGATATTCTTGGTTGTCGACTAAAATGTAAATGAGATAAATCTCTTGCCACAGCGGGGACTTATGTTGAAGTGCATATAAACAAGTCAAAAACACTTTGCCCTAGACACCAATTGGTTTGAGGCTTTGAAAAAGTCAACCGTGATTGTGCGCAATATATACACTGTGTTTAAGTGTGTAAGTGGATGTGAGACTGTCTACCCATATTAAAGTGCATGAGTGTTTGTATGTGTGTGTGTTTGTGTGCTTATGAATATTTCATCCCTGGCATGTCTTGAGTAACAGCAGATGGCTTGTCTCTTGCCTTCTTAATGTGCACCTGTACCCTCACCACACATATTTAATTAAGCCATGCCTGGAGCATCTGAAATTCCCTTAATCTTTAGTGATTTTTTAGCATTTTTTGTGAAATATCCTCTTTTCCATCACCACCATCTTCCTGTCCACACTTTCTATATCAACAAATTAGATTAATGATCAGAAAAGCAAATGTAGAAATGGAATAATCAATAAGCAGTTGCGGATTGACTCACATTTGGTTATCGGATTCAGAGCACAAGTGGATTCTGATTGGCTCAATAGGTGAACTTAACCGCCGGAGCTTCTGTCATAGAACAGTATTGATCGTAGGTTGAAGATGTTGTTTTCACGCTGGTGTAAAAACTCAACCCTATCAGGTAAAGTCAACATTTGCAATAGCTGTTAGTCAATCACCTGTAATACACAGAGGGTTGGTTAACTGAATAATCATTAAACACACAGGAAATAGGAAGACATGAATGAACATGTCATTTATTAGTACATGGTGACATTTCATAGTATTAGTAACAGATGTAAGAACACTCCGTTGTTATGTTCGTAAGATTAAAGTTACTTGGAAAAATACAAACAAAGACCGCATTTGCTTGGTACTTAGATAGCAGTCTGCTGCTGTTCATGATAATCACTGAGACATACTATGACTGGGGAATATTAGTTGTCACACTGTATACTCTTGTGAATATTTCTCCGTTTTTGGTTGGTTTTAAATAGACAAACTTTGTTGGCGCCCAAAAACAAAACAAAAAAACAAAAAAACGATTAAACTATGAAACATTTCCACTGCTATTGCTCATAATAAAAAAAAAACATTAAAAAAAAACATAATAATGCTCAGGTTCAGTATTTTGTTCCTATGTTCATGCACTTTTCAGATTCCTACCTCCATAGCTGAAAGCAATCCGACGGAACTCAGGCAAAAATCATGTTCATGGATGAGCTAATGTATTAAAGTTTTATTATTGTTACTGCAGTATGAAGCTGGCCGAGAGCCGAGAGCCATGAGACCGAATCGAGGCCAGTGGAGCAAATGCTAATGAGAGACACCTGAGTGACACACCTGTCTCGAGTCCTATGGAGGAGCTCCGGAGCTTTTATTATGCTTATATGCTGCAGTCGGCCACTAGCGCTCCTTTCATGTTGTTGTTTATGTTTATTTTATAATTAAAGTTACATTTAAAGTTTGCCAGTTCCCGCCTCCTTGCTCCCTTAACTTAAACGTTGTTACAGTTAAGTTTGATCACTTAAAATCACATTTGTTTATTTAATTCAAATGAAATAGAATTGCTGAAATACTACTCATACAGGTAACTTTTTTGACTAATCAAAATTGTGAGGTAACGCAGCACTGTTCACACAAAAAATACATTTGATTTGAGTGTGTTGAATGTTATGTTATAACGTTACTCTGCATTTGCTCGCTTGCTGACACTTGTTACATTGCAGTAAGCTGCTGTAGATCAATATTACAATATCATATTAATAAAAGCTGCATGACTTGTGTTGCTAAATGGCATGCAATTAATTTTTAAAATAGGTCTTGTATGGCAGAGAAAATTATTGTTTCTACAAATAAAGCTCTTTCTGATTACGTAAGCAAAGCAAAGAGTTTGTGTAAGAAAAATATTCATATTTAAAACTTTATAAAGTAAAATAACTTATGCGAGTAATGCGACACACTGCTGATATTTACGCTACGCTATGACGCACTACGCTACTTCCGACATCATAAATTGCGTAAGTTGTGCTTTAGGCGTAAGTAGACTGCGTATGGCCGTTCGGCTGAAAGCTGGATTTTTACTTTGTAACGTGTTAAATATGAATATTTTTCCTTTATCCTTTAAAGGCCTTTATTAACCCCCCGGAGCCGTGTGAAGTTCGTTTCTGATAGATGAATGCACTTTTCAATCTCGGAAGCGTCAGGGTGTTTATTAATATAACTTTGATTCATTCATTCATTCATTCGTCTGAAAGAAGAAAGTCATATACACCTAGAATGGCTTGAGGGTGAGTAAATCATGGGGTCATTTTCATTTTAAAGTGAACTACTCTTTTAATACATTTAACACATACAATCCCCTATTTCTAAATTGCCCTATTATATTAAAAAGGTTTACCATACATCATCTTGCTCAGAGCGACAGTAAAATGCTTGCAAATAAAGCTTCATGTCTTTAAATCAATACGCAGTCAGCTTCATTTCTAAGTTTTGAAACGTATTTATTATTATGAAACGGATAGTTCCGGCCCTTGATTCTGATTGGTTGAGCCGCGTTTGAAGCCCTTGTAAATTACTGCCATTTGTGATTCTTTGTTGCTGCATGTGTTGCTTGGCAACCTCTTAGGAACTACATTGCTTGGCGGAGGAATACATGTGTTATAACGTTATATTTTTTGTTGCTAGTGTTTATTTTATGAATAAAATAAATATTAAAATGAATATATTTATGGAGTAACTGTTTTATAAAAGCAATAAGCCCCTTGAAGCCGTGTTTTACAGTGAATTTAGATCAGCTAAGGGGGTTTTAGGCACGACGTGGCAAATTGTGTTTAAAATTGACCCTTGTTCTAAATTCACTGTAAAACACAGCTTTGTGGGGCTTATTGCTTTATTTGATTTATTTATTTGATGTTTTTTTGTTGACCAACATCCCCTTCAGACTCTTGGAGATCTTGGAAACCAGCCATAGGCCAACTCAAATTCTATGGCTTTTTACTAGCATGACAGTTTGCATATGACTTAACTGTTATATTATAATGTTTTTGTCTTTATCTTCACTGCTTCGAAATACATGATGCTAACGAAAAAACTGTTGAATCATTTACAGTTATTGAATGTATGAATAAAAACAGAATTATATAACACAACACAATTACATAACTACACTAATTAAGTTATATGCATGCCTTCCAAAGCATAAATCTGTATTTTCAGATTTCAGAAGAATAATTTTTTTATTTGTTATACAAATGCTGAGGTGTTTCATCCGTCAGCTGATGTGGTATTATGATATTCACTACTGTAATGAAGATGAACGTAACTTTTAATAAGCAGGAAATTCCCGACCTTTAAACAAATAACCATTTACATGTTTAGGACGTTTGCGTTGTAAGAATGTACATGGAGACTTTGTATATAAAAACGCTAACTCGTTAGATAATGTTTTCTCATTAAAATCAGATGATTTCCTATTTCCTTAGTGAGAACAACATATATTTTCTGTGTTTTAAACCAACATACAAGACCTAAGTACTGAGACAGCTAGCCTTGATCTCCACTACACATATAGACAATTGAATGTATTCTTTATACTGTACAATCATCTAAAACAGTGGTTCCCTTTCGTTGTCACTCCGAGTTACGTCGGATGACTACGAATGGGGTTTCGCTTAGAAAGCCTATCATCTTCGAGTATATAAAACGAGCCTATGGCAATGAAATGCCATGGGTCTGCGGAATTTGCATTGCGTAACTCCGCCCCACCCTGGGGGTATATAAGGAAGTACGCTGGCAACATGCAGATATGTTTTCGCTTTGGAGCCAAGTTCAGCACTTCACTCCACAGCCACATAGGAGAGAGTTATTCTCTACTTCTCTTCGAGACGAGCCTCTCTCCAGGTGTTGGTGTGACAGCGAGTTCCAGCGAGTGCACATTCCCTGCTTATCTGTGCAGTGATTTGCCAGAGTTTGTGTGTTCATCTCCCTGGTCGCTTCGACACTTATGGAGAAAATCTCCTTTCTAAAAGAGCTTGCACGCGGCACGTCTTTTTAAAGATGCCTCGCCCGTGCACTTCTGGTTGCGGTCTATTCATTTCTGACTCTGATGGGCACAATCGCTGTCTTGTGTGTCTGGGTATCGAGCACGCTAAGGCAGCGTTTGTGGATGAGTCATGTTCCCATTGCGGGAACATGCCCATCGCACGGTTGCGGTCGAGACTCAATGACCTTCATGGTAGAGTCCCCTCATCCGCACCCCGATCTACGAGCTCCGCGAGAGCTAGTACTTCGGCTGGCGGCCAGGGTGACCTGAGGGTTACGGTGTGGAACAAAGCGCCGACTATTCCACGCTCCACACCGCCCTCTAGCACTGTGCAACCCGCGAGTGTTCCGAATGAGCCCGCGGTACGGTCCTCTGACTTGCCGCGGGTCTCATTCGGCGCTCCAGAGGAAGTCCTTGGGAGAGGAAGATTCGGCTGTGCTGCCACCTTCGGGTGTCCCAGCATTGCCTGAGTCTGATCCCGAGCTGACGGCCATGCTTTCCCGGGCAGCCGCGGCCATTGGTCTCGAGTGGTCTCCACCACCCGGTCCAGTGCGCTTGCGGTTGGATGATTGGTTTTTGGGTGCGGCCGCTGATCCCCGTCAGCGTCCAACCCCAATGCCTTTCTTCCCGGATGTGCATGAGGAGGTCACGAGGTTCTGGAAGGCACCCTTGTCTTCCCGCGATCGCTCGGTGACCTCCTCCGCCTTGCCTCCTCTCGATCAGGCGGCTGCCAAAGGGTACACTGGGGTTCCCCAGGTTGAACGCTCTGTGGCCATGCAATTGTGTCCCCAGAGTGCTTCTTCCCGCGGTGATCCTAAGCACCCCTCCAAGGCCTGTAGGTTCTCCTCCACCCTGGTGGCGAAGGCCTATAGAGCTGCGGGGCAGGCAGCCTCCTCACTGCATGCCATGGCGACACTCCAGGTCTACCAGGCCCAGATGTTGCGTGACACGCACGAGGGGAGGACTGACCCAGGGCTCTTTGATGAGCTGCGTGCCGCCACTGACCTCGCTCTCCGGGCGACGAAGGTGACCGCACGCTCCCTGGGTCAGGTGATGTCCACTTGCGTGGTCCAGGAGAGACATCTGTGGCTCAACCTGGCCGATATGCGGGAGGCCGAGCGAACCCGGTTCCTCGACACCCCCATATCCCAGGCTGGCCTCTTCGGCGGACTGCCCAGAAGCAGACTGAGGCTCTCAAACACGTCCTGCCCCGACGGCCCGCTGCTGCCTCCACCCAGCCGTCGGCACAGGCGCCTCAGCCCGCTCGCCGCCGAGGACGCCCTCCTGCGGTCCCCCCCCCCCCCCTCCCGCACGGCCCCAGCAGCAGCCTTCATCTGGGCCGCCCCGTGGAGGAAACCGCAGTAAGGCGTCACAGCCCCCTCCAGCCCCGCGCCCCGCTAAACGCCAGGCCAAGCGGCGCTCCTGAGACGGGCTGCTTAGAGATGGCATCCAGTTCTGTGCAGGAGACGGTAGCAGGGCCGCTCCTTCCCCCGGTGGAATGTTGGTCCACTCCTCATTGATGGCTGTGCGAAGTTGCTGAATATTGGCAGGACCTGGAACACTCTGTCGTATACGCCGATCCAGAGCATCCCATACATGCCCAATGGGTGACATGTCCGGTGAGTATGGCCATGCAAGAACTGGGATGTTTTCAGCTTCCAGGAATTTTGTACAGATCCTTGCAACATGGGGCTGTGCATTACCATGCTGCAACATGAGGTGATAGTCGTGGATGAATGGCACAACAATGGGCCTCATGATCTTGTCACGGTATCTCTGTGCATTCAAAATGCCATTAATAAAATGCACCTGTGTTCGTTGTCCATAACATATGCCTGCCCATACCATAACCCCACCACCACCATGGGCCACTCGATCCACAACGTTGACATCAGCAAACCGCTCACCCACACAACGCCATACACGCTGTCTGCCATCTGCCCTGTACAGTGAAAACTGGGATTCATCTGTGAAGAGAACACCTCTCCAAAGTGCCAGACACCATCGAATGTGAACATTTGCCCACTCAAGTCTGTTACGACGACGAACTGTAGTCAGGTCAAGACCCCGATGAGGACAACGAGCATGTCGATGAGCTTCCCTGAGATGGTTTCTGAAAGTTTGAGCAGAAATTCTTTGGTTATGCAAACCGATTGTTGCAGCAGCTGTCCGGGTGGCTGGTCTCAGACGATCTTGGAGGTGAAGATGCTGGATGTGGAGATCCTAGGCTGGTGTGGTTACGCATGGTCTGCGGTTGTTAGGCCGGTTGGATGTACTGCCAAATTCTCTGAAACGCCTTTGGAGACGGCTTATGGTAGAGAAATTAACATTCAATTCACAGGCAACAGCTCTGGTGGACATTCCTGCAGTCAGCATGCCAATTGCACGCTCCCTCAAAACTTACGACATCTGTGGCATTGTGCTGTGTGATAAAACTGCACATTTTAGAGTGGCCTTTTAATGTGGCCAGCCTAAGGCACACCTGTGCAATAATCATGCTGTCTAATCAGCATCTTGATATGCTACACATGTGAGGTGGATGGATTATCTCGGCAAAGGAGAAGTTATCACTAACACAGATTTAGACAGATTTGTGAACAATATTTGAGAGAAATAGGCCTTTTGTGTACATAGAAAAAGTCTTAGATCTTTGAGTTCAGCTCATGAAAAATGGGGGCAAAAACAAAAGTGTTGCGTTTATAATTTTGTTCAGTATATAAATGATGGATGGATGAATGAATGAAAGAAATAAACATGGGTAGATGACAATGGATGGATGTCTGAAATATTGAATGTTTCTCTATAGTACTTGCCATAGTTTGGTCCATAATGTCTGGAGGTTTTTTTAATATTAATATTATTCCGAAGACAGTATCGCCCACATTCTTTCATATTTTCTCAAAGACTGACTTTAGACCCTAAACAAAGACATCTAAGATACCGCTGCCATGCACACAAAGAGAAGAACGAACGATAGAAAGAGAAAGAAAGACTGAAAGAAAGACACAGCGACAGGAATAAGTTTAACTTTAACTTGCATCAACTTGACATATTTAGACCCTCTTTTTACTGTTTCTCTATTGAAACTTCATCTCAGGGCAGCTATAAAATGAGCCCACAAGAGCAAAGACTTCACAGGGTGATGCTTTGAAAAGTTTGAAACATTAATAATGGTTATTTCTGTGGTGAATATTGGAATATTAGTGTGTAGGAGGCTGACTGACAGTCTTCTCAGCGGAGTCTTGATGTCTGTAGAAAAAGGCTTATTAATACTACTGGCTTCTTAGACATCAGCTCTCACATTCATGCTGTGGACCTCTCAACTGTCTTTCTCACCATTTAAACATCACTTAACAAGAGTGGACAAGAGGAAATGGATGAGAGTTTGGTTTGAAGAGTGAACATATGATGCACGTGAAGGTGTGGCTTGTTTTGTCCATTATTGTGCCTATTAACGCTCAGTCAGCATTAATATTGTATACCAGAGATCTGAGTGTTAAATATCATTAGGTCATCGCAAACCACCAAAAATTCCAAATTAGAATGGAAATCAAACACATTAGATCTGATCCAATTCTCAAAAAAGTGTCCCTCCTACATCAAAAGACTGTAGTCTTTTTTTTAGCTGGCCCCAAACAACAAGTGCAGATTCAACTTTTGAGAAACAAACTCTTTTTTTTTCATCTTCTCATGGTAATTTATTCATAACTCTCGAGTATGATGCGTCACCGAGAGAGAGTTGGTGTTGCCATGTGTCCCTCAGGCTTTAATTAGGGTCTTCATTCAGAACTTCTGTAGAAGCCTGAGAGAGGCCAGTAGCCTATTTGCATTTCAAATGTTACAAACTTCACTCCTTCACATACAGCTCCATTGTTGCCTAATTAATTTAGGACGTGGATGCTGAACCTGTAAGGAATTATGTTCACAATGCTGAATAGTATTTTTGTGATTGCTGTTATATTAAATATATTTTCATTTAGCTAGAAACGTTCCTCCCTTTCCAACAATTGTTGATTATATTTGGTATCTGTTATTGTTGAAGTCGTACCATATTGCAGAAGTATTTCATAGGATTCTGACAGAGTTTGGCATAAATTAGTGCTGATTTCTGTGAAGGGATGAGACAGGAGAGAAAGCAGAAAATATTGTCCACATCGTAAATCTGAGAAAATGTTCTTGTGAGGATTTCACACTGAAGAATACAAGAGAGACATTTGGTTGTTTAAGCTGATACATTTTTAATGTCGCTCTTTGTAAATATTTGATGTCTTTGTCCCTGGGTTTGTCCAAGACATTTTTTCACAGACACTAAGGGGTGTAATAGATGGACAACAGATGTGACCTGCAGTATAAGTGTATTAAAAAAAGAAAAAGAAAAGGAAAACAGGCTATATTCATGATGTTTTTATCTATAGGCCTATGTGTCCCCGTATTTGTACATTATGTTATCAAGGTGTAAAAGAGTTGGGGACATGCTTACCCAGCAAACACAGAACGTCGGCACAACATAGGCCTACCCAACCTTCTATCAACGTTTTAACAACATGGCCAAAAGGTTGCTATAACTACGTTGTGTGGTGAAGGTTGTTACAGCGTTGACACAATGTTGACATTAAACCTCCGTTCAGGGCCATTGCTTAAGGTTGTGCCTGGGTGTCTGGACAACCACTGGACTACATGCTTTTAGATTATTGAAGTAAATAAGATCATGATAATCTTTGACAAATTAACACAACTTTTGTGAAATTTGAAGCCTAAACAGAATTGGCAAAAGTAAAAACGAGGCTGTGAAAGTGGACTAGTGTGTAGAGTTTTCCCAATCAAAAAATCCATTGACTTTAGGACCATGGAAATGTAAGGGATAAAATGCAAACTCGTTTTCGGGTTTTGTCCTACAAAAATACATAATCCCTGCAGCACTTTATTACAGAGCATGTTGTGTAAGTGGTCACAATTATCATTAAATAATCGAGTAACACTTTACAATAAGGTCTCATGGTAAAGCTTTATTTTACAGTGACCTTGTTACACGTGTTACAAGTACACTATAGTAATAACTATAAAACACATGCAACTAACCCAAACCAAACCGTCATCCTAACCCTTACCCTATAATAAGTACATGTAGTTAATTATTTTTATTCAGTATTAAATGTATAATTACACTGTAACAAATGACACCTTAAAAAAAAAGTGTAACCGGTGTCATTTGTTAACATTAGTTAATGTATTAACTAACATGAACTTAAAAATAAACTATACATTAGTTACAATATTTATAAATCTTTGTTAATATTAGTTAATAAAAAATAAAAAAGTTGTTCATTGTTTATTTATGTTAGTTGGGGGAAGTCGTGGCCTAATGGTTAGAGAGTCAGACTGGTAACCAGAAGGTTCCAGGCTTGAGCCAGGCACCCAACCCCCAATCGCTCCCAGGGCACCGCAGCCAAAATGGCTGCCTACTGCTTCGGGTGTGTCCACGGTTTGCAGTGTTCACTACTCACTTGCCCTAATGTGTGTGCACTAACTTGGATGTGTTAAATGCAGAGGACAAAATTCTGAGTATGGGTTACCATACCTAGCATTCACATCACATAAGCTCACTAGTCCACAGTGCATTAACTAATGTTAAAGATGTTTTTATTTTATTTTAATAATGTATTAGTAAATTATAAAATTTAAATTAATAAATTATGTAGAAGTTCATTCTTATTTCATGTTAACTAGAGTAGTTAACTAATGTTATCTACTGAAACCTTGCTGTAAAGTTTTACTAATAATTGATTGGAGTTCTTCTAATAGCTTTTCAAGAAAAAAAATCAAACAGTAAAATAACATAAAAAAAATTGTTGGTGATATACCAAAAAATATCAAGGTATTGTTTTGTCCAAAAAATATTCTAATTAATAAATTGCATTCAATTACATATAGAAAAACAAAAGTGATGCTGCAATTTATTCCAAGGATAAAATTCACCAAATTTATTTTAATTTAAAACTAAAAAGATCATTTTTATCCATGCCTTTCACAACCTTAGTGTTTGAGCATGTGAATATTTAATGAGGCAGACGTTTATGATTGAGAGTTGTTGCTAAACAATGGGCTGTGAATACTTTTGGCTGCACGATGCATGGTCAAGTCTCACATCCCAGAGAAAGCTGAGCTTTACTCTCAGTTAAAAGGCTGGTTTTTAAAGATGACATCCCAGGTTTCAGTGCAGTGTGAAAAGCACAAAGTTACTAGGCTGTAGAGGTAACAATCTCTTTTTTGATAACAAGCTCCTATCTCTTAGAATAAATAACTGCTTACCTTAGTACCTGCAACCATTCTTATTACATTCCTTTGCCATCTTAAAAAAAAAGTGAAGCTCTCTAAATGAGCATTTGAAGGACTAGGCATACACATAGACTTGCACACATTACTGAAATGACACCAAAAGTTAAAGAACAGAAAAAAGCCCAGTGCCTGTCCACCTGCACTGCATGGATTCTGTGACTGATGGGGCAGAGAGTTGGGAACTTGCTGATCTCTACAGGAATTATTTTCAACCCCGAGGCTGTTTTCTTCGGTTTGTGTAACCGCCGTGGGGTACAACACCACAGTAAATACCCTGCTGGGACACATTTGCAAAGAAGATTCCTTCGTATCGACCTTGTTGTTGAATAGAGGTGGAGCTTTTTCGAGGATCTGAGGTTTATTCCCTGTTCTCTCATTCTCTTTTTAAACTTTCTTCCTGCTCAACAACTTAAAGTAACTTGGTGGACAAATACATGTTAACATGGGAAAATCCTTTTTGCTAGATTTACGTTTACACAACAGGACTCAACAGGAATTTAATGAATGTAAATAATTTTTCTACTGGTCCAACAATAAAACTGTAATTTAACAGCATGCTTTACAAAAAATATATATATAATTGTAAAATATATTAAATATTTATAACATTAATTTATAGATATATGAAAAAATATTTATCAAATATATTTCAATTATTTATCGACTATATTTACCACAATATTATACATTTATATAAATGCCAAATGTAATGTTTGTAAATTTTCATCTAGGCCTATAATGTTATCCCAGGATTTTCCTTCCAATACTATTACAAGTGATTCTATGACTATTTCAACAAAACCTCTTCTATGTCAGCCAGACAGATAATGGTGGGGGTATTTAAATTAAAGGTCCAACAACAATATTCCGTACAAATGGTTGCAAGGCATAAAACACATTCATAATCCATGACCAACCAATGGTTGGAATGGAAGAAGTAAGCACTGGCCCAATTGGCAAGTAGCTCCATCAACTGGCCTGAAACTCATACTGTTAATATAGAAAATACATAAAACAACAATGACTTTAAAACCCAGTTTTGAATAAACTTCATTAAAAAAAAAAAAAAAAAAAGAGTAAAAATGCCTTCTGTGTATTCTTCATGGACCCTCATTTTCTCCACTCTAAAAACAGCTAGATTTTTGTAATATTGTAACTTGCACAAACACTGTTTCTTAACTTGCACAAAAAAGGTTTTATCACTTTTTTATTTTTTTTATTATTATTATTATTATTATTTTTTTACTTTTATTTTAAATCAGTGTTGTCTGGGCCATACGCAAGTATAATATATGCTCACTTTTTCCCTAGGGCTGTTGGTGTGTGACGACTTCTGAGGATCAATATTTGCGTATACCCTCTGTATACCTACTTGTTCCCTTTGAAGGGAACTCAAGCTGTGTCGAAACGCTGCGGGAACGCCACTGCATGAGTGCGTCATGAAGCACGTATGGAATCAGTCCAATGGCGAGACGGAACGTCATAGGCGGGTGACGTCATTGACCAGGAAACTATAACGCACCCCTGAATCACAACCACGCTAGCTTCTGTGCCTTCAGCAAGCGCTCTGTGTTTGAATCATTGTCTGAAAGTGTTTTTGTCTGTCCTTAGTTGTATCTAGGCAGTAGTTTTATCACATATATCTATATATATATATTAAAAAAAACTATATAAAATGGCGAGCGAGCAACACTATAGGAAGTGTGTTCATCCTTGCATTCGATTTCTCACGGGTGGGGATACACAACAACTATGTGTTGTTTGTTTGGGAGTGCAGCATGCCCAGTCAGCTCTTGATGGGGCTGACTGTGAGCATTGTGAGTGTTTACCATTAAGAACGCTGCGCTCCCGCCAATCGCTCTTCGAGGAGGGCGGTTCGGTTCGCGCTACCCCTGGCTCGGGTCCCGCTTCTGTCGAGGCAGAGTGGCGACTTCAGTCGTGGGGTTCGCAAATGGATCTGACAGAGGGGTTTGAGACAGATTCTTCCACCCAGGCTGAGGCCCCGGTACTGCAACTATCCAGGAGATTGAGGACTTGTCACTTCAGTCTCCTACATGTGAGGAGCTAATGGAGGTGCTCACTCGTGCTGTAGAGAAATTAAGCATTGAGACGTGGCTGAGGTCACGTCTGTACGCATTTCCCCCGATTGCTCTGCTCCCAGGAGTTCTGGAAAGAGTTTGCTGGGACGGGGTCAGTCTAATGTTGGTAGCCCCGTTCTGGCCGGCCCGAGGCCCGAACAGGTTTGCGGACCTAGTGTCTCTCCTCGATGGCTCCCGAGATTCCAATCAGGAGGGACCTACTCTCTCAGGCGAGTGGGACGATCCTTCATCCCCGCCCAGAACTGTGGAAACTGTGGGCTTGGCCTCACATAAGTTCAGCTCATAAGTTCTGGTCTCTCAACTGTGGTTGTTGAGACCATCCTCCACTCCAGAGCTCCGTCCACGAGGAAGTTATATGCCTTAAAGTGGAGATTGTTCACTTATTGGTGTGGAGAACACCAGTTGGACCCGGTTAACTGGCCAGTGGGTGCAGTGCTGGAGTTCCTGCAGGAGCGCTTCTCCGCAGGGTTATCCAGTGGGATTTGTCCGTTGTATTGGAAGGCCTCTCCTTAGCTCCGTTCGAGCCCATTGAAGACGTTTCTGAGAAATACATTACTCTTAAAGGACAACACATTCTCACCCCAAATCGTCACTTTTTCGTCACTTTCAACCATGCTTCAATATCCGACGCACAAAGCACCCTTTAGCGTCCATATGTGACGCTTCGGTTATGGGTAGGTTTAGGCGTCATGTAACTGACGCTTTCGAAAGTTCGTCAATATCCGACGCACAAAGCACCCTTTAGCGTCCATATGTGACGCTTCGGTTATGGGTAGGTTTAGGTATGTGGTAGGGTTATGCGTCTCATTTGGACGCTAAAGGGTGCTTTGTGCGTCGGATATTGAAGCATGGTTGAAAGTGACGAAAAAGTGACGTTTTGGGTATGAGAACGGGTTGTAAAGGAACACAATGACTTTTGGGGACTTTATCTTATTCACCGTATCCCCCAGAGTAAGATAAGTCCATACATACCTTTTTCATCTCCATGCGTGCTGTAACTCTGTCTGACGCACCCACCGCTAGCCTAGCTTAGCACAAAGACTGGAGGTAAACGGCTCCAGCTAGCATACTGTTCCCAATAAGTGACAAAATAACGCCAACAGTTTCTTATTTACATGTTGTGATTTGTAAAGTCACAGCATGTATGAATAACAAGGTCACATAAGACACAGACATCTTCTAACCGTATACATACTATATTCTCAGAAGGCGAAGCACTGCTACTTCTGCGAAGTGATTTACTCCAACTCTGAGCGAACTCTCTTCTCCTCACCACAGGGCTTCTCAGGTGCTGCGAGCAAATCACTCCGCCCAAATAGCAGTACTTCGCCTTCTGAGAATGTAGTTCCCAGTATGTATACGGTTAGAAGATGGCTGTGTCTCATGTGACCTTGTTATTTGTACACGCTGTGACTATACAAATCACAACATGTAAATAGGAAAATGTTGGCATTATTTTGTCACTTATTGGGAGCAGTCGTGCCATTTTTTTTTTACAGATCGGGCTTTGGTCGGACTCGGGTCAATTTAGCTTCTCTCCTTTCATCGTGCCCATAATATACGTGCAGAGCGCAGGCTACCGTATGAAATATTGTTATATTGATAATATTATAAATATGTAACGCACTATGCGATTACGCGAGTAACGCGACGCGCGTGCAATGCATTAGGTGACAGTTGACCATGCAGAGCATTAGGGAGAAGTTGGAGCGTGGGGAGTTACTAAAAGTTCCCAATACTTCAGGAAAAGCTGCATTTTGAAAGAGTTTTGATTTGATTACCACAACAAACAATGAGCCTGAAGCCTTCAACAGTGGATGCTATTCTTTTTCTTCACAACACTCACGAATAAACAGTTAATGAGCCTACTCAGTTCAATGGATTTTTTTTTATTTATTATATTTTTATTATTATTTAACGTTACCCAGTTGGCGAAGAGTTCTTTGAAACGTTGTTCTTCAGTAAAGTTACTTAACATCAAAAAAAGTAGGCCGTAAATCCTGCTGGATCACATTTGGCTATATAATATTCTCTACTGCATGCTTATGCTTCTCTGTAATGGACAGTCTGTATTAATATTTGTGGGCATAATTGTCGGTGGTGGTAGTTATGTTTGAGGCCTATAATAAAATTTTACCTAGTAGCATGTGTGCATCTAGCAGAGACAGTGCGCATCAGAGAGCGCGCGTCAGAGAGAACTTAAAGTGATATTGATGTTGGTCTCGGGTCGGGCTCGGGCTGAAAAATTGCAGACGTTTTCGGGCTGGGGCTGGATTAGGGCTTGAACACCACGGGCCAGGTCTCGGTTAGGGCTGGATTTTTTGCCCCGTGCAGGGCTCTAAGCAGTATGCTAGCTGGAGCCGTTTATCTCCAGTCTTTGTGCTAAGCTAGGCTAGCGGTGGGTGCGTCAGACAGAGTTACAGCACGCACGGAGATGAAAAGGGTATGTATGGACTTATCTAACTCTGGGGGATACAGTGAATAAGCTTAAGTCCCAAAAAGTCAGTGTGTTCCTTTTTGAGGGAGCGTGCAGTTGGCATGCTGACTACAGGAATGTCCACCAGAGCTGTTGCCTGTGAATTGAATGTTCATATCTCTACCATAATTAAGACTATCTTTCTTCTTGCGATCTCATCTCTCAAAAGAATTGGAGACATTCAAGCACTCTCGGTTTTTCCCTTGTGCCTGGAATTTTCGCCTGGCATGGTAAAGGCTTTTCTCCATCCTAGGCCGGGCTATGTTCCTAAGGTCCCTACTAATATTGTTAGACCAATAGTACTGCAGGCTTTCTGTCCTCCTCCTTTTCTGACATCAGACCAAGATAAACTAAATCTGCTCTGCCCGGTTAGGGCATTAGATGCTTATGTCCACATAGCTGTCCTATGGAGGAAATCTGAACAGCTGTTTGTTTGTTTTGGGTCACCCAGGAAGGGGTGTCCTGCATCCAAGCATCCTCTGAGCAAGTGGGTGGTTGAGGCTAGTCGGCTGGTCTGCCTTCACCTTTGGCTGTACGAGCTAACTCGACCAGGAGCATGGCTGCTTCTAAAGCTTTATTGTCAGGAGTTTAACTACATTAAGTTTGTGATGCGACAGGCTGGTCCTCACCGCACACATTCGTTAGATTCTACAATCTTGACTTCAGCTCCACTCCAGGGCCCGTATTCATAAAGAATCTTAATGCAAAGAGTAGCTCCTAGTGACAAAATTCTTAGAAAATTTGTAGAAATGTGGGCGTTTACTCTTAAAATTAAAGAAAAAATCCTAGTAAAGAAAAAAGTAATTCAGAAAGCATCTTAACCCTTAAAAGAGGTCTTAAGGTCAAAATTGTTAGGAGCACGGACGAGGACTTTTAAGAGGCTTAAGAGTTTCTTTAGCAGAGGAGAAAATGGCAGAAAGACGAAGAGGGAGAAGAAATGTGTTGCAGACAATGGATGACAGTGAGTAATCAGACGCTATAGATTAGATCGTGCAGGGATCATGTTTGTGACTGATCTTATTAGAGACACGCTAACATCTCCAACACAGCGCAGAAATGCCATAGCGCCAGAAATGAAAGTAATCACTACATTACGATGTTGGGCTTTCTCGCCCTTCTTGGTTTTGATTCCATGTTTGATACATTAAAACCAACATTCAAACCACCACTTAAATAGACATGCCAGCAATCAGTGTAATTGGAAAGAGTAGAACAATTTTTATCATTCTAAGCCAATCAAATACCTTATAGGAAATTAACAGCATGGTAAATAAAAAAAGGATTTATATACACATATAGGCTATAATGTGTGTGTGTGTGTGTGTGTGTGTGTGTGTGTGTGTGTGTGTGTGTGAGAAAGAGAACGGTCAAATTGGAAAAATTACGCATGTAATTTCAAAGTGAAGGCTTAGAATAGACCCTATACTTAAAATCACTCTTTTTTTCCTTCTTGGACAACCAACCAATCACAGTCTTCAAAAGATTGTGTCATACATAGCAACGGGGTCAACCCCGCCTCCTTACTAAGATGAAAGTTTTTGTCTTTTCCTTACTCAGAGTTGCTCTCAGATCAGTCCCGAAACACTCTTAAACTAAGACTCCTACGTAAAAGTTTTTAAGCTAAATTAAGAGTTTTCTGAGAGGATTCTTAGAATCTTTATGAATACGGGCCCAGGGGCGCAGGTGCTTTCGTCCGAATGTGCGCTTTGACTTCACACGGAAGTTGCTCTTATGGCGACGTGGGTATTCCTTTGAAAGGACTAGCTCGAGTTCCCTTGAAAGGGAACGTCTCGGTTACGTATGTAACCCTAGTTCCCTGAAAAGGGAACGAGACGCTGCGTCGCCCTGCCATACTCCCGCCATGCCCATGGTCGACTTGCTTCAGCCTATCAGAAGCTAGCACGTTTGTGATTCAGGGGTGCTTTCTAGTTTCCTGGTCGATGACGTCACCCGCCTATGACGTTCAGTCTCGCCATTGGACTGATTCCATACGTGCTTCATGACGCACTCACGAAGGGGCGTTCCCGCAGCGGATCGACGCAGAATCTCATTCCCTCTTCAGGGAACTAGGGTCACATACGTAACTGAGACGTTTTGCTGTTTCAGAAATCCATAATCTACGCTCGTGTTAGCTTCCCTATTAACTGTTTCCTATGATGTTTTGTGAAACTCGTGATTCTTTGTTGTAATTGGTGCATTATCACTTCTATTATTCTACCTTTCCCCACCCATTACAACTTACCGTAGTTAACAGGCATCAAGAAAATATGGCAGTGAGTGGAGGAGACACTTGCTGCGTCCCAATTCAGAGGCTGCATCCTTTGAAGGCCGCATTCGAGAACCGATTGAGTCAAAATGAAGGTTGTCCCAATTCGAAGGCTCCTTCAAATGCGACCTCCAAATGAATCCTTCTTTTCCCATGAAATGAAAGATACAACAAATGGATCCTTCGCCCTTTGTATCTAGAACAAGGGTGCTGAAGCTAGAAGTTACTTACTATTTAACTGGCCCTTGCAGGATGTTAGTGAAAATGTCAGAGACAGCTTGGTTAAAAGAAATAATAAAAGGGAAAGAAATAAAAAGAAATAAAGAAAGAAACTGAGGAAATAAGTGAAGCTAGATGCAGGAAGCAAACCTATGTAGCCTGAGGCACTGGAACTTACAGAGTGGGCATAGACAAATGATGGAGTTCTCTTTCCTTAAGGAAAGAAAAAAAAAGTTTTTTTTCTCCCAAGAACCAGTTTTTTTTAAGACATAAGGGCAAGCTGTAATTGAAGCCATTGGCTAATTCAAGGTGAATAAGGTCTAAAGACTTCTCGCATAGGTATTGTTTGAAGAGTTCAAGTGGTAATGTCTTTGCAATTACAGATTTTCTATTTTAATCCCTAGCAAAACCTTCTGAAGGAAAAAGAGCCAAAACTGTACATTTCCAACAGTTAAACAGCTGCAATTTTGCTGTTACTTTGAGAGTTTATGCAGACAGCCCTCCTACCACCTTGTTAAGTCAGATGTAATTTATAGACTGTGGTCCCATACATTATGCACACTTGAGCTGGTCTCAGTGCCAGCGTGGAAGGCATGGCTGGAGTCTCATCCGCCCTGAGCACTGACCTGATCAGGCAGAGTGCAAATTGACCCAGTCAGATAATGCCATGAAGAAGAGAGACTCAATTACTCTTTCAGTATTTCGCTGAATTATACATCTGGAGCTCTTGCCGAATCAATATGGTTCCTGTCTTTGATACTTGAATGATTTATTTTCCTATACTGGGGGTCAGAAAGCCCTGATAGTCTGTGTGATTGTGTTTGTGTCAAGGTTTGGAAGGTTAGCATGTTCCTGTTCATTTCTTATTTGAGATTCTCATCAAAATTAGATTTTTGTGTCTTTTAGTCCATGTCTTTTGACACCATTTATATGCAAAAAACAAAAAACAAAAAAAAAACTTTGATCAGATACACATAATTAAAAGTTGTTTCTCTTCTAGGAAAAATGGGCAAAAAACGAATGACTCAACATGCATGATTTTGATTACGCATTTAACAAAATTGTGAGTGACTGGAAAGTTTTTATGTCAAAATTTATATCATCAGGGATGTTAATATTTTGCAGACATATTAATCCATTTCCAGTAGTGCAATATAACAGGGTTTTTTTTTCCATCACATTTAATTATTGCCTTTGACTTCAGTCTTTGTAACAGTGGTTGGAGTGTAACTTCAATCTGTGAATGTGGATCTGAAAATGTGTATTTAATGTATTCAACAATATTATTGAACTGCCTGCATTTACGCCATTGTATGAGAATTGTACTGAGCTGGATGATGACATCACCGTTTTATCCAGAGCGGCTGTATAGATAAATTAATCACATTAATAACTTTTTTACAACAGAAATTAATCAACACTGAACTTAACTATGCTGGACTATGACACCATTTTCTTCTAGAGCTGCTACAAACTTTATTGCATTATTTTCCTGTTATCAGGGTAAAGCTGCTTTCAAAACAATCTGTATTATAAAAAGCGCTATATAAATAAAGGTGACTTGACCACTAATACCAGCATATTTTTATATAGCATGAGTTTCATGTACAATTAACATTTGGCATCTTTAACAATGCAGTACATTTCTAAGATGATTGTCAAAACTGTAGAAAGTTATTACGCTGTGCTTTTCAGAGATATCTTTTGTCAGTGATATTAAAATAATCAGATTCATATTTTATATCCTTTTCCACAACAGCATTTTTGTCCATAAAACTGTACATGGATATATATATTTTGCAAGCTATCTGTCAAAGTACTTTGGAGAATTAAGCACAGATGGTCTATCAGACCCGTTTCAAAGCATACAGCAGCTCCAAATTCAATTAACATGATGAAAACATGTCATTTTCAATTGACTGTGGAAAAGAAACAGGCTGATTCCTGTTTACAATATAACAATGAATGATCCCAGACGTCAGCATGGTTTTGAACACATATCTTGCACAGTTATTGAATCAATATTATCTTCAAAGAAATTTTCACTTTTGATTTAGTGGTGTCTATCGCTGGGGTTAACTCTCAGTTCAGGATGAAAAAAAAATCAAGCAGCTGTCTTTGCATGGTATTATTGTAATTGCACAATTTCAGCTTTAAGGAAGTTGCTTAATATTTCCTTCAAGTGAAGTTAAAGCAATAGTGACATCAAGTGGCTGGTATGAATGCACAATAGTTATTAAAACTAGCTGATAAGAATTACATTGAACATTCATATTAACTTATATTTTTTACTTTGTGTAAAGTAAAAGTGAGAAATATTATTTTGATCTGTTACTGAGCATTGAAAACAATGATTTTATTTCTCATGCAAATATTTGTAACAGGGATAGATAAACAGGGGTATAGACAGGAATTCTAAAAAAAATATGAATCACATAATATTAATATAGTAAATTATTATTAACATTATTGGGTGGCAATATAGGCATAAGGTCGCTATGTTCTTGCTAAAAAAACACACACAAAAAACAGCTGCATTATTCTGTTGGAACCCCAAACACTTCCACTTCACACAAGCTCAGAGTCCTGTTTTCCCCAGGAAGAGCCACAGTCACATAACGGCCTTGAAGAGCACTGTCACACTGGAACGTCCTGGTCCCTCCCGCAGGGATGAAGGACACTTTAAAACACCTAGGTAGGAGTGAAAGTTAAGGAAGAAAGGAGAAATAAAACGATGCCTTAAATATCATATATATCGTTATGTATATAATGCAACAGTTTCTGTCCACAAATTTGATTTTCAGAGTAGCGTATGTGACTCTCTGAAAGACAACCTAATTTCCTAAAAAAAAAAAAAAAACATTTCTTACCTACCACACTTATTTAAACTACATATTAAAACATAAAAAAAAATATATATATATTGTTCAAGCTTTTGAAAGTCAGGTGGATTCTGATGGGTGTTAATGTTTTGATCATTCATCAGATTAAAAAAAATAAAGAAAAAATAAACGTTTTTTAAAGTGATTCCAATGATATCGTTCCTCTATGCCTTGCCCATTATCGTTATAGTTGTGGTGTGGACTCCACGATTCTATTAAATTTAGAATGATTTTTAAATCTTTATTTTATCTTTATCATCCTTGGTGTGAACAGGCCTTTACTAAGTTGATTTGACTTCATTTGGAACCATTTAATAGACTAAAACAGGCACTATTTGTGTCTAAAATAAAAGTTACACAATATTAAGTTGTTCATTTAGCAGCTGTATCACATGCTGTTGGTCTGAACACACAGCACACTTTCTCATGCAAAACTTTATGATTAATTAAAGGACAAGTACGGTATTTTACACTTAAAGCCCTGTTTACAGATCGTTTCTGATGAAATAGAACGGTTAAGATTACAATTTGGACAACTGCTGCTGTCCTGAGAATTTTAGGTTTCTTTCGCTTTCCCCCCCCACCTCCAGAATGGCTGCATATGTACTGGAACAATCCTTCCTAAAACGCATTAAACTTTCGTTTACAAAGACGTGAAACTCACCGAGTGGTCAGGGGTGTTCACTGATATGCTCACACAAAAATCGCTGCAAAAGATGCTTTCCAACAGGTTTTATCGTAGTTTTGGTCCAACTCCATTGACTTGTATTGGATGTGCTGTGAGGTACGGTATTACTCCGCCGCCGGAAACGGAAATGGGGTTGTTTGTGGGCTGGAGTGTCTATTCAAGCTCTCAACGAAAGAATGTACGGGTGTGAGGCATTTGGAAAAATAGGTCCACCGTTTTACAACGAATGGTAAAACACCTTAACCTAAACACCAAAAAAGCGATTTTTGTGTGAGCATATCAGTGAACACCCCTGACCACTCGGTGAGTTTCACGTCTTTGAAAACGAAAGTTTAATGCGTTTTAGGAAGGATTGTTCCAGTGCACATATGCAGCCATTCTGGAGGTGGGGGGGAAAGCGAAAGAAACCTAAAATTCTCGGGACAGCAGCATGTGTCCAAATTTTAATCTTAACCGTTCTATTTCATCAGAAACGATCTGTAAACAGGGCTTTAAGTGTAAAATACCAAACTTGTCCTTTAATAATACATTTTATACAAAAATAACTATAATAATAATAAATACATAAGCTTTATAAGGTCTATTATAAATGCATGTAATGACAGAACTCCTTACACTGGGTTTGCCCGGCCCTCAGACTCTAGTGAATCTCCAACGTGAATGACCACTCCATTCAGTTGCTCGGCACAGCAGTCACCGCGATTGGTAAGAGCCACTGACGCAATTGTATAACTCTTCATCAGATCCAGTCTCCACCAGGGATCACTTTCAGTAGTCGTTTGAGTGCAAGAGCCTTTGAATAGGTCATATTGCCGGTTCCCATCAATGGCATTTTGTGCAAGACTCAGGCATGCTGTAGTACCTTGATTCACACTGGACTGGGTGGCTCGTCCATTTGGTGCCACGTTTATCCTCTCAGCCTGCATCATTGCAACCATGTCTGAGAAATAATGAAGTATGAACAGTTAGACAGTGCTGTAAAACACACTCAAACATCATGTGTGATGTCATCACATTTCACCTTCAGAGACTGCGTACACCTCTACTTCACATAGTGTCAGAATGCGGTTCACTCCTGGTAAAAGCACATTAACATACTGTCCATCTAAGGGGCTGAACTTGAACTTCTGCGTTTTCCCAGCCTGCATGGAATACACTTTTGCAGCCCTAAAGAAATGTAAAAATGCTCGATGATCTCACAATCGGATAAAAAAAAAAAATATATATATATATATATGTTTTGAGCAACAGCTTAACAATTCTCTCACATCTGATTGTTGTTGCCGTCGTTGTCAAGGCTGTTCCCAATACGAATCTCAGCTCCATCGATCCTATCAGCACAACAATCACCTCGGTTGGTGATGGCAACCATGACAATTTTGTAAGGCTGTTGCAGGGTAACTCTCCACCAAGGGTCTCTTTTTGCAGTTATGTAAGTGCAGGAATTATTTGCAAAATTTGTTGCTCTGTTTCCATCAACAGCATTGGCAGCGGTGTTACTGTTCAACAAGTCAGTGGACTGGTGGGTCTCACTTCTCAAAGCAACATTTCCTATAAAGGATGACAACAGAGAATTGATTACATAACTACAACAAACTATATATATATATATATATATATATATATATATATATATATATATATATATATATATATATATATATATATACAGGATTCAGTGGCAGGAGAAATATGTGAAGTATGAGTATAAGTCACAACAATAGACTCAGGACAATAATTAGGGCAGGGTATCAAAGATTTCCTAATTTGATAATGAGTAATTTGGGTAGATTTTATTTTTAATGTCATCTTTGCTTACACATGCAAGAAATGTTCTCTCTAAAAACTGCCTCATCAGAGTCATCAGTATGTTTTTGACCACTAAAAAGGACATGCTCGTAAGTCAAGTCACCTTTATTTATATACATTTATTTATTTAAATAATTATTTGATCCCCTGCTGATTTTGTAAGTTTGCCCACTTACAAAGAAATTAAGGGTCTATAATTTTTATTGTAGGTTTATTTTAACGGATAGAGACAGAATATCAACCAAAAAATCCAGAAAAACACATTATTTTGTTGTAAATTGATTAGCATTTGATTGAGTGAAATAAGTATTTGATCCCCTACCAACCAGCAAGAAACAGGGACCAGATTGTAGACCTACACAAGGCTGGAATGGGCTACATTAAAAGATCATCAGCAAGAAGCTTGGAGAGAAGGAGACTTGTTGGTGTGATTATTAGGAAATGGAAGAAATGCAAAATGAAAAACCAATCGCCCTCGTTCTGAAGCTCCATGCAAGATCTCGTCTCATGGGGTAAGGATGATCATGAGAAAGGTAAGGGATCAGCCCAGAACTACACGGGAGGAGCTTGTTAATGATCTCAAGGCAGTTGGGACCACAGTCACCAAGAAAACAATAGGTAACACACTACGCCGCAATGAATTTAAATCCTGCAGCACCCGCAAGGTGCCCCGGCTCAAGAAGGCACATGTGCAGGCCCGTCTGAAGTTTGCCAATGAACATCTAATGATTCAGAGAAGGCTTGGGAGAAAGTGCTGTGCTCAGATGAAACCAAAATCAAGCTCTTTGGCATCAACTCAACTCGCCGTGTTTGGAGTAAGAGAAATGCTGACTATGACCCAAAGAACACCATCCCTACAGTCAAGCACAGAGGTGGAAACATTATGCTTTTTGGCTGTTTCTCTGCTAAGGGTACAGGACGACTTCATTGTATTGAGGGGCCAATGGACGGGGCCATGCACTGCCAAATCTTGGACGAGAACCTCCTTCCTTTAGCCAGAACACTGAAGATGGGTCTTCCAGCATGACAATGACCCAAAACATACCGCCCAGGCAACAAAGGAGTGGCTCAAGAAGAAGCACATTAAGGTAATGAAGTGGCCTAGCCAGTCTCCAGACCTTAATCCTGTAGAAAATCTGTGGAGGGAGCCACAACTTTGAGTTGCCAAGCAACAGCCAAGAAACCTTAAGGATTTTGAGAGAATCTGTAAAGAGAAGTGGACCAAAATCCCTCCTGAGATGTGTGCAAACCTGGTGACCAACTACAAGTATACTGGCTGTCATGTCGATGAGGCCTTCACAGGGGAAAGTCTAGTTGACACAATCTCTGCTGACAATTCTGAGTGTCCGAAGTGTCAGAGTGTTTCAGTGTCTAGATGCAGTTCCTCCTTCTGATCTGGATACAGCCCAGCCCGGATCCGGCTCACTACATCATGCGTTGATGTAAGTGACAAAAGTAATTGTTTGTAAATTGGGCTACACTGGTTGCCCTGTATTTTTTTTAGTCATTTGTTAATGAATTGGACTACACTGGCTGTCCTGTTTTTAAATCACTAAAAAGAACCGGGTCATAAGAGTAATTTTATCATGAATTAAACTACACTGGGCCTCTCTCAATACTCACACTTGGGGCCCTATCTTGCACCCAGCGCAAATGACTTTGTACACCGACGCATGTATGTACAATATTTATTTTGTAAAATTATATATGTACAAATCTATTTTGCACTCGCGCAAAGCGGACTTTTCCCTCCACAGAAGCACGTCGGTTAACTAAGAAATACACTTGCGCTCCCGGGGGCGGTTCAGCGCAAAGAGGAGGCGTGTTCCGGCGCAAACGTTCCTTCATGCTATTTTGCAGGTTTAGAAAACAATTGCGCCACTAACCAGGAAAAAATTGTTTAAAGTCAGTGGCGCGTTGCACATGTTATTCATATGCTATTTTAAGGGCGCATGCTTGGCCATAATCAATGTAGCGTGTGCACAACGCGCACTTTGATTCTCTCATCTACACAGAAGCACCAGTTTTCATTTTTGCAAATCATACATTATTACGATAGATAGATAGATAGATAGATAGATAGATAGATAGATAGATAGATAGATAGATAGACAGACAGACAATTTATTATAAAAGCATACATCTAACTTACACATTTACCCAAATTATCATACGCCTGTTTAACCGAAGTTAATTTGGGTGGGTTTCTCCATCCCCAATGTCCCTGACGAGAACGTCGGTCTCCTCGTCTGTGAACCGCTCCTGGCGCGCGCCTGGCAAATCCGCCGTTATAATAGGAATCCGCTTTAGAACAAGCGCGCCTCCTCTTAAAGGGAATGTGAGATGTCGCTCTGATTGGTTTATTTCACGTTACGCCCAAACCACACCTATGAATAATGAAGCTACTTCAGACCAACCCCTTTTAGATTTGCGCCGGGCGCAAGAGGCATTTATCCCGCCGAGAAAATAGCAACAGCGCCGGAGATCCGCCCACAAAGTTACTTGCGCTTTGCGCTTGACACTTGCGTTTCAGATCGTTAAAATAGGGCCCTCGGGGTCTTTGCACATGACCACTTGTCTACTTGCATGAAGTATTTCCTGTATTTGGCCCAAGTGTTCAAGTGGGCGCTTGTCTACAAGCGTAGAAGTTTTGATTACCCAATGGGACACACTTACAACATAGTGTTGTGAAGTTAAATTACAAGTAAAGTTTTTTTTACAGAGCTTTATTTACACATTTTACTACCAAATTACAGTATATGTAATTTGTAATTAATTCACACTTGCATGAAAGTTTTCATGATTTCAGGGCTCATGAGTTCTTGAATGTGAAACTACCAGTAATAGATTTCTATGTAATTTCAGAACAAGTGAGTCACACTCACTGAAATCTGTATCCTCTCTACACTTGTTTAGTTGTTGTGGGTCTGATCTGTTCCTCTATGAGATGTGGCTGACATCTAGATGTATTGTGGTGACAAGATGCAAGGGTGTGCCTACTAGATACAGATCACAAGTCACCATTATTATGCAAATCATCATTGGTGTGTTTCTGAGAAATGTATATTAGCAGGCCACATTACAGAGTTTTGGTGTAGCATCAGGGTACATAAACCACTTTCCATGACTTTACCATGTTTTTCATGACCGTACGAACCCTGCAAAATGGATGTGAAGCTACATCTCTGCAATGCTTTAGCGTATTAAGACAAAAGTTGCTATGTCATCATCACAAGCATAAGTCAGACCCAAATTTCCCAAGTCGCCCATTTAAAAAAAATTTTTTTTTTATTAGTTTTGCCTATTGTAATGAATTTTGATAGATTCCTTGAGTCATTTCACAGACAATGATACCAATTATGCCATTGTCGGTTGAACTTGCCGTCCGCCATTTAAAATTTCTTTGAAAACCTACTTTTTCGAACTCCTAGAACGTTAATCAATTTTCAATTTATATTCTTATCTAATTAACTCACACTTACACTGGAAAGTTTTCATGATTTTAGGGCTCATGAGTTCTTGAATGTAAGCGTGAAAATGATGGGATGTGCTAAGCTACAAATACCTGACGAAACGGTATCAGTGATTATGTGGATTTAGTGTGTGTTAAGGCCACTGAGCTTTGGCAACTTTGGAGTCTTGCGCACTTACTTCAGGTCATGCAAGTGTGGGTGTTGGGACAGGCCCACTGGCTTCCCTGTATGTTTTTGAATCAATTTGTTTATTTTATTTTTTGTTTTAAATCACATTCAGGCCTCAGAATATGATTTTGCCGTGGCACTGTAGATTCTGCAGCAGAAGCAGAGTCTCAGAAAAACTATGCCAATACCATTTGTTTGCCAAAAATAAAACTATCTGATGTTGTAATTTTTACCCAAGCTGACTTAGATGACACATCATCTTTCAACTCATCATTATTACAGTCCCTTTTTCTTTTGCATGCAGTTATAGGCTTTATTATCTGTTATTCTTATCCAAAGTGATTTACAGTAGATTTTTTATTACAGGAACTGTTCCCTGGAGCAACCAGAAGTTGACAAAAATTATTGTAATTCATGCATCATCTCTTGTGGGATTTGAACATACAGGTCTGGGGCCGGTTGCATAAACATAGCCATTATGTTAAGACAGTGTCTTCAGTTCTAGCATGACTGACTGGCAGTTAGTCTTGGGCAGTCAGTCTTACTTTTTCAGTATTAAATTAGGCCAATCTACGTTTTTACGTAACTGATTAAAAAAAGCTATGAACAGTCTTAAAGAAGAAAAAGAAGTCTAACTAGAGGTTTATGCAACCGGACCCTGGTTTCACAGTTGGGCTTAGATTAAGCCAGGATTTGGCCTTAGTTTAATTAGGACATTTAAGTAGCTTTTATAAATGTGCCTTAAAAAACATAACTGGTGTGCATCTTGAGACACATCAATGGCAGTGACATATTTTAAGATATGTCAGTGCAAGTTGCTTTCAGTTAAAACAGCTCAAACATGTATTTTAGTCTGGGACAATCTTAATTAAGCCTTGTCTGTGAAACCAGTGGTATCTTTAAAGTACTAGCCCAGATCTTTAACCACTAAGGCAAGGCTTTCACACTGCAAGCCTTAGTCACACCAGATATTATATAAATGTATGACATTATTTTTGCATTTATTGTAGGCTATGTATTTGAATGTACTAGTCAATTGAAGCGCCAAAACTAACACTTAAACATTGTCTACCTGTGAGTTGATAGGCCATACAAGGTCCCAGAGAGATGAGTACCAGTTCAATCATAGTGATCATGAGAATCGTCATTCCTATAAAACATAGATGGAAACATATACATTTGCAAATTCTTCTTGTCTGTTATAGTCAAATAAATGTCCAAGATGCTTAATGGCAAATCCAAGCAAACTAAACTACCAGTAATATATTTCTATGTAATTTCAGAAAAAGTGTGCCGCACTCACTGAAATCTGTATCCTCTCAACACTTTAGTTGTCGTGGGTCTGGTCTGTTCCTCTGTGAGATGTGGCTGAGATCTAGATGTTTAGTGGTGCCACAATGCAAGGGTGTGCCTACTAGATACAGATCACAAGTCACCATTATTGTGCAAGTCATCATTAGTGTGTTTCTGAGAAATGTGCAGGCCACATTAAAGAGTTTACATCAGGGTACATTTTCATGACTTTTCCAGAGTTTTCATGACTGTATGAACCCTGCAAAATGAATGTGAGGCTACATCTCTGCAATGCTTCAGTGTATTGAGACAAAAGTTGCTGTCATCACAAGCATGAAGTCATACCCAAATAAACTAAATAAGTCATAGCCAAAATTCGGCCATTTAAAAAAAATATGCTACGTTTTTTTTATTTTTGCCTATTGGAATGAATCTTGATCGATTCCTTGAGTCATTTCACGAACAATGATACCAATTATGCCATTGTCGGTTGAACTTGCCATCCACCATTTTGAATTTCTTTGAACTCCTCCTAGATCATCTTCAGTCCAAGCTGGCAATTTATCAAAAGTTGATGGCATGATGCCAAAATTATTCTGAGGCTGCATCTCTAGGCTTTTGCATATTCTGACCAAACTTTAGGTGCGTTCCATTAATCCGTAAGTGGACTGAGAAGTGGACTTCACAGGGTATTCCACTACCTGAGATTGAGATTCCAATCTGAAGGGAGCGAACATGTTCAGTTTGAAGGGCACTGCGATACATTGATACATCACTTCACAGGAAGTAGAGAGCAAAAATCACCCAACTGTCATTGCGTACTGCGCAACCAGTCAGAACTAACAATGGAGCAGAGCCATTGAAAGAGTGGTGTGATGGAGGTGCTTTCACACCTGAGCGTTTGTTTCGGAACCTGGTGATGTGTTCTGTGTAATTGCAAAAGCGAAACATATTGTATGGGCGGTTTGGACGACAACACACATGCATTATATAATTGCATTGCATATAATGTGTGCTGATCAACTAGTCTAAAATTAAGAAACCCCTAGAACACAGTAAAAAAATAAAATAAAAAAATATATAAAAACATTTTAATTTATTTTCGAATATCCAAATATGATACTAAATGCCACAGGGAAAAGGCCTTCTATTTGTGACGTGCTGTCTTTGCGTTTGAACATTGCACATTTTAAACAGGACACGCATTAGCTGAATAAATGTTAGCCAATACAAACATATTTATATAAAACATTTGACAGTGAATAGACAGGAGTCCAATAATAGCATAACAAATCACTTATTCTAAAAATAATATAAAGTATAAGTTCCAAATCCGACATAATGAAGGCTGTGTTAACAGTAAATTGTCCGTCATTTAACAAATTTTAAAAGCAGGGATGGATAATACCAAATGCTTTTTGACAGAAAAAAACAAAACAAGCAAGAACAAAATTTAAACTTAGCCCGTCAATTTTCGTTTTACAATGATCTTCTCTCTCTGTGTGTGCGCGCGTCCGTGTTTGAGAGAGAGCTCGCGCAGCACTGATACAACGGTACTTTTTAATCCATAAGTATCTAACGCGCTAGTTTTCATACAAAATAAATATGTAACATAATTAGGTACTTTAGTTATAATCAGGGTTGGGGAGTAACGGAATACATGTAACGGCGTAATGTAATCAGAATACAAAAATCCAGTAACTGTAATCCGTTACAGTTCAATGTTGTTTTCGTCAACGATGACGATAACGAAATGATTTCGTTGACGCACCTTTTTTTTATGACGATAACGCGACGATGACTAGCTAAAAATGGCTCTAAGGTGACTAAAACATGACGAGACGTTTTCGAGTTTTCGTTGACGAGACGAGACGGAACGAAAATGATTATAAGTCTGACGTTCACAATGCATGTCATTTCTGCCTAATTTGCGTGAAATCTCTCTGTTTTGAGCAACAAAAAAAAAAAAAGTTTCAGCAATGCTGCAGCTTCCTATCCTTGTTTTGGGTACGCCCACCACCCGGCTGCCTATGCCGCGCACCAGATTCCACACAACAACAACACACCTGCGGCTGCGGCTAGTCACTCGCCACACATCTTCGATATGAGGCGCCGGACTGGACAAAAGCGAAACGAACTGCGCGAGCGAGCGAGCGACAGTGCGCGAGAGAGACCGAAAGTGCGCGCGAGAGACCGAGTGTGTCTGCGCGCGAGAGAGACAGAGTGTGTCCGAGCATTAGTTTAGTGGGCTAATTGGTACAAAGTAATATATAATTATTATATAACTTAGATTATAACATAAATTATTATTTAACTAATTATATAAAAAAGCCACAATTGCCAAAGTAAGAATGTTTTTATTCCTGGCTTTTTTTTAGTAAAACAGTGATTCCACTGTTACCACTTTATCTGTGTGTAATGTTGTAGTAGCTCAAAGTTTTTTGCTGTTTAAACTGTAAACCGTTCCTTTATTACTGTGATTACTGGTGAAAATAGCCAATGTGCTGAAATTTTAGAAGAGCATCAATTCATGGAAAAAAATATAACTTGAAATATGGGGATAAAAGGTTTCTGCCCAATTCGACAATGAAGTACAGCTTGGCAGCACTGCATCTCCATCAATGAGAAAGTCTAGTTTATTATGCAAAGGTTTTAAGGTTAACTGTTGTTTTATGAATTGCAACACTTGCTACAGTACAACCTGTCAAACCTAAGCCCATTTCCAATACTTTTTAACCTAAATTAATTTGTTAAAGACTACTTTTTTTTTCTTTTTTTTTTACAAAAATTGACTAAAACTTGACTAAAACCTTTTTGCGTTTTCGTCGACTAAAACTATCAAGTTTATAAGTGACTAAAATGTGACTAAAACTAAAAAGCATTTTCGTCCAAAAGACTAAGACTAAGACTAAAACTAAAAGGGCTGCCAAAAACAACACTGTTACAGTTACGTCAAAAAACATAGTAATCAGATTATAGTTACATTTTGAAAAAAGGGGGAATACTTTCAGGATTACAATGGTTTCATTTAAAACTAAATAAGTATTTTGGCATAATAACACTATAATATATATATATATATATATATATATATATATATATATATATATATATATATATATGTGTAAATATAGCTGCGAGCAGCGATTGCGGGCCCAAGCCGGTGGCACCGCCACCCTGGTGCCTTTAGTTACACTAAAGGCACCGGGGTGGCGGTTCCACCGGCTTGGGCCCTCCATCGCTGCTCGCAGCTATATTTACATATATATATATATATATATATATATATATATATATATATATATATATATATATATATATATATATATATAATAAAGATGGGAAATTTTACTTGTCTTACCTTATTCTGATTTTATGATACACTCAAAATATTCCACAACAAATCCTTTAAATTTAATGTAAAAATAAAAACGAAAGTAAGTGTTGGGCTCACGTAACCCTTTCATTAGAATCAAAACGTTTCAACAGTTGTGATGTATTTGGATGCTAAACTATTCTTTATTATAGGATTTGTACTTCACTCGTGTTCCAATATCGACGGAAAAAATCATCCGCTTCACACGCGCAAAAATGTGCTTGGAAAAATCACAGTGGAGCAGTGCTTACTGTGAATGTACGAACTGTACTACTGACTATTTAAACAGAGCAGTTTGTATATGTTAGGTTTACTATTTTATTATATTTTATTAAGGCTATAATGAACAGGCTGCGATGTCAAGTTTGCAATGCTGGAATGTGTGTGTGATTTAACAGTAGACACATAAAAACATAATTGGCACATCATTTTGTTCATACAGGACATCATTCAAACTGCAAAGTGTTTACTTATATTTATATACACTCGCAATAAAACACAACATTGTGCTTTTGTAAAATAAATTCAAGCAATCCATCCCCCGAAATGGCGTTCATTTTAAAATTAAACTAAAAGCTCTTGGCTAAACAGGCATTCATAACTGTGAGCGCCCACGGCGAGGAACGAGCAGAACAGAGTGAACGTTTTTTAGTTAATTCCTACTTCCATAGGAATTCATTGAAAATGCTCGCTCTACTCAGCACCATTATTAAAGTCTGTGCAGACATCTGTATTTTACTTTAAGTTAGCGATTTAAAAGCCCCCAGCGGTGTCACACGTCGATTAACCGACATCCCTAATATATTTATATATATACAATAGGCCTACCTGAAAGAGAATTTAGCCCGACCAGAGTAGCCTGATTAGAACGTCAATGACAAAAAATAACTTGGGAATCACAAAAAAACGAGAGATTATTCTAATTTTATTACATTCATTTTAAGTTGCAATCAACAGTTGATAATAAATGTATTACTGATCAATGGTAACAAGGTTGCGCTGCTGAGGCTCGTGCAGCTTCTCCAGGAGAAACGTAAACAAATGAGCGCAGCACACAAAAAAGAAACCCAGTTAACAATATACTGACTATAAAAATTACAAATATGGAGTTATGGAGTTGATAGATTTAAGCAACCTCACTTGACGAGTAGGCTACCGTTTCCTGAATACAATCACGATTGAAACTGTGACATTGATTTCATACAACAGGTTAATAAACAGTTATAATTAAGTCACTTAGATTTTAGATGCAATATTGACTGTTTTTGTTCTGTTTCAGTAGCAAAAATAGTTAAACAAAGATCACAGCAGAACCGTCGCGCATCTCACGGCAACTTGTTTTCTCATTACTGAATGATTCAGCATTTTGAACGAATCGGTTGACTCAAAGATTCAATGATCAATCCATAAACATCTGTCTCAATCATGAATGACTCAGTCATTCGAACGAATCGTTTGAACGAATGAATCAATGACTCGCTCATTAAGACGGTCGCCTGGCGACACCTAATGGCGGTTTAGTGTTATGTTTAAAAGTATCATTCTTTCCAACGTGTGTGCACCATTATCAATGTCCGTGCGGACGTCCGAATTTTACTTTCACTTTTATATTAGCGATTTAAAAGCACCCGCTCGTGTCACACGTCGATTAACCGATGGGAAAATATCCTCACAGTCATATACCTAATACATTTATATTTAAATACAATATAGGCCTACCTAGTAAAAAGTTTTATATACTATTTTTATATCCTTTTGGACACAAGAGGGCAGTATAGCCCTATGTTTGCTTTTTTGTTGAACCAAATAGCACTAAATAGCCTGTTTTTAACTTTTATTATACTTCTTTAATTGCAAAAACAGAATAAAATGGGTTTAGTTCTAATATTTGTATAATTTTCTATAAAAATAAACAGTTTATAATTACATTTGTAGAAGATATGAGATGTTTTCTGATTCCTTTTTTGACATTACTTTAATCCCTCGCCATATCAAAACCGTTTGAGATATTTATTATCCGTTCACAATTTAGCATATTTAATGTATTTTCATCATGTTGAAAAAGTTTGGTGGGAATAAAATAAATAGTTTAAGAGGAGTGGCTAAACATTCAGAGGCTGATTTTGCAAAAAAATCCACATTCAGACCAAAATATCTGACTTCCTGATGGCCGGAGCTAATGAATGTAAATTAGAAAGTTGTCCGGCTTGATGAGTACAATATACAAACAATTTTTTTTTTACTGTAGTTAAAACTAACCCGCCCACTTTTGTCAAAAGAATGTTGAAAGTGACACACTTCCTGCTGCCACTTGGTGGCGCTATAACTTTGACTCACAATAGTTACATCCATCTGATCGGCCTCTTACCACGAACACACTGCTGAAGTTTCATCAAGATCAGTTAATGTATGCAGAAGTTATTCCACTTCGTGTTTCTCTTTTCTCGCCATAAATTCGTTTCCTCGCCACGGCCAAACCGTTCGAGATATCAAAAATCCGTCCGCAATTTAGGATCCTCAATGTCTTGACTTCATGCACACCGAGTTTGGTGGGGATTGGATGAATTCTCTAGGAGGAGTACTTCGCATTCCACAGCAAGCGTTTTCCAAACAACCCATAATAGCCGACTTCCTGTTGGGCTGGCGTAAAACTTGACTGGGGGAAAGTTGTTCGGCCCGATGATATCTATATGTGTACCGAGTTTCAAATTAATTCATGCAAGCGTGTTTGATCTATGGACCAAGTTTTGGGACCCCGTTCAAGGGGGCGCTGTTGAGCCCCCCTGCCACGCCCGGGTACCAGCTTCAACCCGTCCCTGATGGCAGGGGGTTCCGACTTTGTATGTAAAGTTTCAAGAGTTTTTGAGCACGTTAAGGACCCCAAAAGCCCCTGAAACCTTGATTAACAATATAAAAGCAATAGTCAAATCCCCCCTCCCCTCACACACACAGAGACACAGAGAGGGGGAGAGAAAATTCTTCAGAAAATCCACATTCAAACCAAAATATCTCTCTTCCTGTTGGTCGGAGATCGTTAATGTAAATTAGAAAGTTGTCCGTCTTGATGAGAACAATACACATACCAAGTTTTGTTGCTGTTGATAAAACTAACCCACCCACTTATGACTAAAGGTGGCGCTACTGAGCCCCTCACCACGCCCGTTTCTGAAACTTTGCACATGTCTACGGGCTAATAAATGTGATGTGTCTGTCGAGTTTCATCCAATTTCAAGTATGTTAAGAGTCTCAAAAGCATCAAAAAAGAATATTAAAGTTTGAAGCGTTGCCATGGCAACAGTATTAAAGATATAAAAAAATCCTTTCACAGGTCTACATCTGCCGTGTGTTTACATTATACACATAAACTTTGAAGCAAATCGGGTAAAAATAAGAGGGTGATTTCAAAGCATTTTGAAAGGGACACACTTCCTGCTGCCAGTTGGTGGCGCTATAACTTTGACTCACAATAGTCACATCCATGTGATCGGCCTCTTACAATGAACACACTGCTGAAGTTTAATCAAGATCAGTTAATGTATGCTGAAGTTATAACACACTTCCTGTTTGCATTATTCGCCATAAATTCGTTTCCTCGCCACGGCCAAACCGTTCGAGATATCAAAAATCCGTCCGCAATTTAGCATCCTCAATGTCTTGACTTCGTGCACACCGAGTTTGGAGGCGAATGGATCAATTCCCTAGGAGGAGTAGATCAAATTCCACAGCGTGCGTTGCCAAACAACCCATAATAGCCGACTTCCTGTTGAGCTGGCGTAAAACTTAGAGCACGAAAGTTGTTCGGCCCGATGAGATCTATATGTGTACCGAGTTTCATATTATTACATGCAAGTGTGTTTGATTTATGGACAAGTGTTCGGATCCCGTTCCAGGGGGCGCTGTCGAGCCCCCCTGCCACGCCCGGGTACCAGCTTCAGCCAGGCCCTGATGGCCGCAGGTTCTGACCCGTGTGCAAAGTTTCAAGAGTTTTCGAGCATGTTAAGGGCCCCAAAAGTGCCCGAAAGGTTGACAAAATAATAATAATAATAATAATAATAATAATAAATATAGCTGCGAGCAGCGATTGCGGGCCCAAGCCGGTGGCACCGCCACCCTGGTGCCTTTAGTTACACTAAAGCCACCGGGGTGGCGGTGTCACCGGCTTGGGCCCTCCATCGCTGCTCGCAGCTATATTTATATATATATATATATATATATATATATATATATATATAAATAAATGTAACAAAAAATATATACATTATATATATGTAACAATAAATAAATAAATATATATATATATATATATATATATATATATACTGTATATGGTGTGCATCCACGGCGAGGAACGGGCAGAGAAGAGCGAACGTTTTTTAGTTCATTCCTACTTCCATTTGAATTAATTGAAAACGCTCGCTCTGCACCATTATCCATGTCAGTGCGGACAAACATATTTTACTTTCATTTTTAAGTTAGCAATTCAAAAGCCCCCAGCAGTGTCACACGTTGATTAACCGGTGGTAAAATATTCCTCACCGTCACATACCGGTACCTAGTATATACAATAGGCCTACCTGACTTTGAACACAAGAGGGCAGTATAGCACTATGAATGACATATTTTAAAAAGAAAATTTGGACTAAAAAAACATTCTGGATGTTTTTAAACTTAAACAATTATTAAATAGAAAAAAAAAAAAGAATAAAATGGGTTTAGTTCTGATATTTGTATAATTTTATATAGAAATACATGGTGTATAATTACATTTTTAGAAGATAGGATGTTTTTAGTGTTTCCTTTTTTGACATTACTTTAATCCCTCGCCATAGCAGAACTGTTTGAGATATTTATTATGCGTTTACAATTTAGCATATTTAATGTATTTTCATCATGTTGAAAAAGTGTTGTGGGAATAAAATAAACCACTTAAGAGGACTGGGTAAAAATTCAGAGGCTGATTTTGCAAAGAAATCCACATTCAAACCAAAATATCTGACTTCCTGCATCATGTTGAAAAAGTTTTGTGGGAATAAAATAAACCACTTAAGAGGACTGGGTAAAAATTCAGAGGCTGATTTTGCAAAGAAATCCACATTCAAACCAAAATATCTGACTTCCTGTTGGTCTGAGCTAATGACTGTAAATTAGAAAGTTGTCCGGCTTGATGAGACCAATATACGTACTGATTTTTATAACTGTGGGTAAAACTAACCCCCCCACTTTTGTCAAAAGCATTTTGAAAGTGACACACTTCCTGCTACCAGTTGGTGGCGCTATAACGTTGACTCGAAATAGTTACATCCATCTGATCGGCCTCTTACCACGAACACACTGCTGAAGTTTCATCAAGATCAGTTAATGTGTGCAGAAGTTATAACACTTCGTGTTTCTCTTTTCTCGCCATAAATTCGTTTCCTCGCCACGGCCAAACCGTTCGAGATATCAAAAATCCGTCCGCAATTTAGAATCCTCAATGTCTTGACTTCATGCACACCGAGTTTGGTGGGGATTGGATGAATTCTCTAGGAGGAGTACTTCGCATTCCACAGCAAGCGTTTTCCAAACACCCCATAATAGCCGACTTCCTGTTGGGCTGGCGCAAAACTTAGAGCACGAAAGTTGTTCGGCCCGATGAGATCTATGTGTGTGCCGAGTTTCATATTAATTCATGCAAGCTAGTTTGATCTATGGAGCAAGTTTTCGGACCCCATTCCAGGGGGCGCTGTTGAGCCCCCCTGCCACGCCCGGGTACCAGCTTCAGCCAGGCCCTGATGGCCGCAGGTTCCGACTTGTATGTAAAGTTTCAAGAGTTTTTGAGCACGTTAAGGACCCCAAAAGCCCCTGAAACCTTGATTAACAATATAAAAGCAATAGTCAAATCCCCCCTCCCCTCACACACACAGAAACACAGAGAGAGGGAGAGAAAATTCTTCAGAAAATCCACATTCAAACCAAAATATCTCTCTTCCTGTTGGTCGGAGATCATTATTGTAAATTAGAAAGTTGTCCGTCTTGATGAGAACAATACACATACCAAGTTTTGTTGCTGTTGATAAAACTAACCCCCCCACTTATGACTAAAGGTGGCGCTACTGAGCCCCTCACCACGCCCGTTTCTGAAACTTTGCACATGTCTACGGGCTAATAAATGTGATGTGTCTGTCGAGTTTCATCCAATTTCAAGTATGTTAAGAGTCTCAAAAGCATCAAAAAAGAATATTAAAGTTTGAAGCGTTGCCATGGCAACAGTATTAAATATCAAAAATCCTTTCACAGGTCTACATCTGCCGTGTGTTTACATTATACACAAAGTTTGAAGCAAATCGGGTAAAAATAAGAGGGTGATTTCAAAGCATTTTGAAAGGGACACACTTCCTACTGCCAGTTGGTGGCGCTATAACTTTGACTCACAATAGTCACATCCATGTGATCGGCCTCTTACAACGAACACACTGCTGAAGTTTAATCAAGATCAGTTAATGTATGCAGAAGTTATAACACACTTCCTGTTTCCATTATTCGCCATAAATTTGCTTTCTCGCCACAGCCAAACCGTTTGAGATATCAAAAATCCGTCCGCAATTTATCATCCTCAATGTCTTGACTTCATGCTGACCAAGTTTGGAGGCGAATGGATGAATTCCCTAGGAGGAGTACATTAAATTCCACAGCATGCGTTTCCAAACAACCCATAATAGCCGACTTCCTGTTGGGCTGGCGTAAAAAGTAAAAGTACGAAAGTTGTTCGGCCCGATGAGATCTATATGTGTACCGAGTTTCATATTATTACATGCAAGCGTGTCTGATGTATGGACCAAGTTTTCGGACCCCGTTCAAGGGGGCGCTGTTGAGCCCCCCTGCCACGCCCGGGTACCAGCTTCAGCCCGGCCCTGATGGCCGCGGGTTCTGACCCGTGTGCAAAGTTTCAAGAGTTTTCGAGCACGTTAAGGGTCTCAAAAGTGCCCGAAAGGTTGACAGAAAAATAAGAATAAGAAGAAGAAGAAGAAGAATAATAATAAAATATAGCTGCGAGCAGCGATTGCGGGCCCAAGCCGGTGGCACCGCCACCCTGGTGCCTTTAGTTACACTAAAGGCACCGGGGTGGCGGTGTCACCGGCTTGGGCCCTCCATCGCTGCTCGCAGCTATATTTATATATATATATATATATATATATATATATATATATATATATATATATATATATATATATATATAATAAAGACGGGAAATTTGACTTGTCTTACCTTATTCTGATTTTATGATACACTCAAAATATTCCACAACAAATCCTTTAAATTTAATGTAAAAATAAAAACGAAAGTAAGCCGTGTTGGTCTCACGTAACCCTCTCATTAGAATCAAAATGTTTCAATATTTGCGATGTATTTGGATGCTAAACTATTCTTTATTATAGGCTTTGTACTTCACTCGTGTTCCAATATCGATGGAAAAAATCATCCTCTTCACACGCGCAAAAATGTGCTTGGAAACATCACAGTGGAGCTCTGCTTACTATGAATGGTACAAATTGTACTACTGACTATTTAAACAGAGCAGTGTAATTCGTATATGTTATGTTGACTATTTTTATTATTATATTGTATTAGTGCTATAATGAACAGGCTGCGATGTCAAGATTGCAATTCTGGAATGTGTGTGTGTGTGTGTGTGTGTGTGTGTGTGTGTGTGTGTGTGTGTGTGTGTGACGCGGTTGCGGTTGAACAGTGGACACATAAAAACATAAATAAAATGTATTAGTTTATTCCTACTTCCATAGGAATACATTGAAAATGCTCGCTCTACTCCGCACCATTATCAATGTCTGTGCGGACATCTGTATTTTATTTTCGCTTTTAAGTTAGCGATTTAAAAGCCCTCAGCGGTGTCACACGTCGATTAACCGGTGGGAAAATGTTATCACAGTCACATCCCTAATATATAAATACAATAGGCCTACCTGAAAGAGAATTTTACTTGCCCGACCAGAGTATAGCCTGATTAGAACGTCAAGAACAAAAAAAATATAACTTGGGAATCACTAAAACGAGAGATTATTCTAATTTCATTACATTCATTTTAAGTTCTAATCAGCAGTTAATAATAAATGTATTACTGATCAATGGTAACAAGGTTGCCCTGCTGAGGCTCATGCAGCTTCTCCAGGAGAAATGTAAACAAATGTGCGCAGCACACAAAAAAGCAACCCAGTTAACAACATACTGACTATAAAAATTACAAATATGGAGTTTTTATATATTTTATAACAGAGTTAAGCAACCTCACTTGACGAGTAGGCTACTATTTCCTGAATATAATCACGATTGAAACTGTGACATTGATTTCATACAACAGGTTAATAAACAGTTACAATTAAGTCACTTACATTTTAGATGCAATATTGACTGTTTTTGTTCTGTTTCAGCAGCAAAAAAAGTTAAACAAAGATCACAGCAGAACCATCGCGCATCTCACAGCAACTTGTTTTCTCATTACTGAATGATTCAGCATTTTGAAACGAATCGGTTGACTCAAAGATTCAATGGTCAATACATAAACATCTGTCTCAATCATGAATGACTCAGTCATTCGAACGAATCGTTTGAACGAATGAATCAATGACTCGCTCATTAAGATGGTCGCCTGGCGACACCTAATGGCGGTTTAGTGTTTAAAAGTATCATTCTTTCCAACGTGCACCATTATCAATGTCAGTGCGGACGTCCGTTTTTTACTTTCACTTTTATATTAGCGATTTAAAAGCACCCGCTCGTGTCACACGTCGATTAACCGATGGGAAAATATCCTCACAGTCATACCTAATACATTTATATTTAAATACAATAGGCCTACCTAGTAAAACGTTTTGTATACTATTTTGATTTCCTTTTGGACACAAGAGGGCAGTATAGCCCTATGTTTGCTTTTTTGTTGAACCAAATAGCACTAAATAGCCTGTTTTTAACTTTTTCATACTCCTTGAATAGCAAAAACAGAATAAAATGGGTTTAGTTCTAATATTTGTATAATTTTATATAAAAATAAATGGTGTATAATTATATTTTTAGAAGTTATGAGATGTTTCCTGCTTCCTTTTTGACATTAATTTAATCCCTCGCCATAGCAAAACCGTTTGAGATATTCAATATCCGTTTACAATTTAGCATCATTAATATATTTTTATCATGTTGAAAAAGTTTGGTAGGAATAAAATAAATAGTTTAAGAGGAGTGGCTAAAAATTCAGAGGCTGATTTAGCAAAAAAAATCCACATTCAGACCAAAATATCTGACTTCCTGATGGCCGGAGCTAATGAATGTAAATTAGAAAGTTGTCCGGCTTGATGAGTACAATATACAAACTTTTTTTTTTTTACTGTAGTTAAAACTAACCTGCCCACTTTTGTCAAAAGCATGTTGAAAGTGACATACTTCCTGCTGCCAGTTGGTGGCGCTATAACTTTGACTCACACTAGTTACATCCATCTGATCGGCCTCTTACCACGAACACACTGCTGAAGTTTCATCAAGATCAGTTAATGTTTGCAGAAGTTATTCCACTTCGTGTTTCTCTTTTCTCGCCATAAATTCGTTTTTTTCGCCACGGCCAAACCGTTCGAGATATCAAAAATCCGTCCGCAATTTAGAATCCTCAATGTCTTGACTTCATGCACACCGAGTTTGGTGGGGATTGGATGAATTCTCTAGGAGGAGTACTTCGCATTCCACAGCAAGCGTTTTCCAAATAACCCATAATAGCCGACTTCCTGTTGGGCTGGCATAAAACTTGACCGGGGGAAAGTTGTTCGGCCCGATGATATCTATATGTGTACCGAGTTTCAAATTAATTAATGCAAGCGTGTTTGATCTATGGACCAAGTTTTGGGACCCCGTTCAAGGGGGCGCTGTTGAGCCCCCCTGCCACGCCCGGGTACCAGCTTCAACCCGTCCCTGATGGCAGGGGGTTCCGACTTGTATGTAAAGTTTCAAGAGTTTTTGAGCACGTTAAGGACCCCAAAAGCCCCTGAAACCTTGATTAACAATATAAAAGCAATAGTCAAATCCCCCCTCCCCTCACACACACAGAGACACAGAGAGAGGGAGAGAAAATTCTTCAGAAAATCCACATTCAAACCAAAATATCTCTCTTCCTGTTGGTCGGAGATCGTTAATGTAAATTAGAAAGTTGTCCGTCTTGATGAGAACAATACACATACCAAGTTTTGTTGCTGTTGATAAAACTAACACCCCCACTTATGACTAAAGGTGGCGCTACTGAGCCCCTCACCACGCCCGTTTCTGAAACTTTGCACATGTCTACGGGCTAATAAATGTGATGTGTCTGTCGAGTTTCATCCAATTTCAAGTATGTTAAGAGTCTCAAAAGCATCAAAAAAGAATATTAAAGTTTGAAGCGTTGCCATGGCAACAGTATTAAAGATATCAAAAATCCTTTCACAGGTGTACATCTGCCGTGTGTTAACATTATACACATAAACTTTGAAGCAAATCGGGTAAAAATAAGAGGGTGATTTCAAAGCATTTTGAAAGGGACACACTTCCTGCTGCCAGTTGGTGGCGCTATAACTTTGACTCACAATAGTCACATCCATGTGATTGGCCTCTTACAACGAACACACTGCTGAAGTTTAATCAAGATCAGTTAATGTATGCAGAAGTTATAACTCACTTCCTGTTTCCATTATTCGCCATCAATTCGTGTCCTCGCCACGGCCAAACCGTTCGAGATATCAAAAATCTGTCCGCAATTTAGCATCCTCAATGTCTTGACTTCATGCTGACTGAGTTTGGAGGCGAATGGATGAATTCCCTAGGAGGAGTACATTAAATTCCACAGCATGCGTTTCCAAACAACCCATAATAGCCGACTTCCTGTTGGGCTGGCGTAAAAAGTAAAAGTACGAAAGTTGTTCGGCCCGATGAGATCTATATATGTACCGAGTTTCATATTATTACATGCAAGCGTGTCTGATTTATGGACCAAGTTTTTGGACCCCGTTCAAGGGGGCGCTGTTGAGCCCCCCTGCCACGCCCGGGTACCAGATTCAGTCCGGCCCTGATGGCCGCGGGTTCTGACCTGTGTGCAAAGTTTCAAGAGTTTTCGAGCACGTTAAGGGTCTCAAAAGTGCCCGAAAGGTTGACAGAAAAATAATAATAATAATAAATATAGCTGCGAGCAGCGATTGCGGGCCCAAGCCGGTGGCACCGCCACCCTGGTGCCTTTAGTTACACTAAAGGCACCGCGGTGGCGGTGTCACCGGCTTGGGCCCTCCATCGCTGCTCGCAGCTATATTTATATATATATATATATAAAAATGTAACAAAATATATATATATATATATATATATATATATATATATATATCAGACAAGTAATATTCTCTGTCTTGTCACAAAAAAAAAAAAAAAAATATATATATGTAATGAAGATGAAGTTGAAATATGGTGAAATATGTTCACAATCCCCTATGATGTCTTTATGTCCTATGTATGTATTCTGAGTGGCAGTTTCTAGATGATGAGGTTATGATCCGTGATAGCATTGGAAATAATTAGCCAAAATGTAGGCCTACAGTATGAGCCCTTTAACGTGTTAAAGTGATATAAAGCCATAGAATAGCTTTAATATTTTTTTTGTGACTGGGTATGTTTAGGCATAAAATAATATAAAAATATATATATAAAAAATCTAACTTATTTAAAAAACACTGTGTGAGAGAGAGAGAAAATTCTCCCAAAAACCCACTTCAAACCAAAATATCTGACTTCCTGTTGGTCGGAGATAATGACTGTAAATTAGAAAGTTGTTCGGCTCGATGAGACCAATATACGTACTGATTTTTGTAACTGTGGGTAAAACTAACCCCACCACTTTTGTCAAAAGCATTTAGAAAGTGACACACTTCCTGCTGCCAGTTGGTGGCGCTACAACTTTGACTCACAATAGTTACATCCATCTGATCGGCCTCTTACCACAAACACACTGCTGAAGTTTCATCAAGATCATTTAATGTATGCAGAAGTTATAACACACTTCCTGTGTCCCTTATTCGCCATAAATTTGTTTCCTCGCCACGGCCAAACCGTTTGAGATATCAAAAATCCGTCCGCAATTTAGCATCCTCAATGTCTTGACTTCATGCTGCCCGAGTTTCGAGGCGACTGAATTAATTCTCTAGGAGGAGTGTTTCAAATTCCACAGCAAGCGTTTTCCAAACAACCCATAATAGCCGACTTCCTGTTGGGCGGAGCTAATAACTTAGAGTGCGGAAGTTGTTCGGCCCGAAGAGATCTATATGTGTACCGAGTTTCATATTAATTCATGCAAGCGTGTTTGATATATGGACCAAGTTTTCAGACCGTGTTCAAGGGGGCGCTGTTGAGCCCCCCTGCCACGCCCGGGTACCAGCTTCAGCCCGGCCCTGATGACCGTGGGTTCTGACCTGTGTGAAAAGTTTTAAAGAGTTTTTGAGCACGTTAAGGGCCCCAAAAGCCCCTGAAACCTTGAAAAACAAAGATTAAGTGGAATAGACAACCCCCCCCCCCCCCCCCCCCACACACACACACACACACACACACACAGAGAGAGAGAAAATTCTCCAGAAAGTCCACATTCAAACCAAAATATCTGACTTCCTGCTGGTCTGAGCTAATGACTGTAAATTAGAAAGTTGTCCGGCTTGATGAGAACAATATACGTACCAAGTTTTGTGATTTTAGGAAAAACTAAGCCCCCATTTTTGACTAAAGGTGGCGCTACTGAGCCATTCCACCACGCTCGTTTCTGAAACTTTGCACATGTCTACTGGATAATAAATGTGATGTGTCTGTCGAGTTTCATGCATTTTCAAGCATGTGAATAGTCTCAAAAGCATCCGAAAAGAATCTTAAAGTTTGATTCGTTGCCACGGCAACAGTATCTAAGATATCAATAATCCTTTCACAGGTCTACATCTGCCGTGTGTCTACATTATACACATAAAGTTTGAAGCAAATCGGGTAAAAATAAGAGGATGATTTCAAAGCATTTTGAAAGTGACACACTTCCTGTTGCCAGTTGGTGGCGCTATAACTTTGACTCACAATAGTCACATCCATGTGATCGGCCTCTTACAACGAACACACTGCTGAAGTTTCATCAAGATCAGTTAATGTATGCAGAAGTTATAAAGCACTTCCTGTTTCTCTTTTCTCGCCATAAATTCGTTTCCTCGCCACGGCCAAACCGTTCGAGATATCAAAAATCCGTCCGCAATTTAGCATCCTCAATGTCTTGACTTTATGCTGACCGTGTTTGGAGGCGAATGGATGAATTTCCTAGGAGGAGTATTTTAAATTCCAGAGCGTACGTTTTTCAAACAACGCATAATAGCTGACTTCCTGTTGGGCTGGCGTAAACTTAAAGCACGAATATTGTTTGGCCCGATAAGATCTATATGTGTACCGAGTTTCATACTAATTCATGCAAGCGTGTTTGATATATGGACCAAGTTTTCGGACGCCGTTCAAGGGGGCGCTGTCGAGCCCCCCTGCCACACCCGGGTACCAGCTTCAGCCCGGCCCTGATGGCCGCGGGTTCTGACTCGTGTGCAAAGTTTCAAGAGTTTTTGAGCATGTTAAGGGCCCCAAAAGTGCCTGAATAGTCGTAAGAAAAATAATAATAAATATAGCTGCGAGCAGCGATTGCGGGCCCAAGCCGGTGGCACCGCCACCCTGGTGCCTTTAGTTACACTAAAGGCACCGGGGTGGCGGTTTCACCGGCTTGGGCCCTCCATCGCTGCTCGCAGCTATATTTATATATATATATATATATATATATATATATAACAAAAAAAAAAAATATATATATATATATATATATATATATATATATTTTTTTTTTAAGTGTGTTTATATATATATGTTTTTTTTTTTTTATATATATATATATATATATATATATATATATGTATATATATATATATATATATATATATATATATATATATATATATTACATTTTTTGGATGCTAAACATTTGTTTATTATAGGCTTTGTACTTCACTCACGTTCCACTATTGAAGGAAAAAATTATCCTCTTCACATGCGCAAATATGTGCTTGGAAACATCACAGTTTAGCGGTGATTACTGTGTTTAAATAGTCAGTACAATTCATACTATTCAGAGCAGTGTAATTTTTAAATGTTAGGTTGACTATTTTATTATTATATTTTATAAAGGCTATAATGAACAGACTGCGATATCAAGATTGCAATGCGCTCGCTCTAAACAATTATCAATGTCCGTGCGGACGAACATATTTTACTTTCGTTTTTAAGTTACCGATTCAAAAGCCCCCAGCGGTGTCACACATCGATTAACCGGTGGGAAAATTTTCCCACAGTCACATCCCTAATATATCTATATATAAATACAATAGGCCAACCTGAAAGAGAATTTTACTTGCCCGACCAGAGTAGCCTGATTAGAACATCAATGACAAAAAAATTACTTGGGAATCACTAAAACGAGAGATTATTTTAATTTTATTACATTCATTTTAAGTTGCAATCAACAGTTGTTAATAAATGGATTACCAGTAATCAGTTGATCAATGGTAACAAGGTTGCGCTGCTGAGGCTCATGCAGCATCTCCAGGAGAAATGTAAACAAATGAGATCAGCACACAAAAAACAAACTCAGTTAACAACTTACTGACAATAAAAATTATAAATATGGAGTTTTGATATATTTTATAACAGTTAAGCAACCTCATTTGACGAGAAGGCTGTTTCCTGAAAACAATCACGATTGAAACTGTGACATTGATTTCATACAACAGGTTAAAAAACAGTTACAATCAAGTCACTTACATTTTAGATGCAATATTGACTGTTTTTGTTCTGTTTCAGCAGCGAAAATAGTTAAACAAAAAGATCACAGCAGAATCATCACGCGCATCTCAATGTGTTTTCTCATTTCTGAATGATTCAGCATTTTGAACGAATTGGTTGACTCAAAGATTCAATGATCAATCCATAAACATCTGTCTCAATCATGAATGACTCAGTCATTCGAACGAATCGTTTGAACGAATGAATCAATGACTCGCTCATTAAGACGGTCGCCTGGCGACACCTAATGGCGGTTTAGTGTTATGTTTAAAAGTATCATTCTTTCCAACGTGTGTGCACCATTATCAATGTCCGTGCGAACGTCCAAATTTTACTTTCACTTTTATATTAGCGATTTAAAAGCACCCGCTCGTGTCACACGTCGATTAACCGATGGGAAAATATCCTCACAGTCATATACCTAATACATTTATATTTAAATACAATATAGGCCTACCTACTAAAAAGTTTAATATACTATTTTTATATCCTTTTGGACACAAGAGGGCAGTATAGCCCTATGTTTGCTTTTTTGTTGAACCAAATAGCCTGTTTTTAACTTTTTTTATACTTCTTGAATTGCAAAAACAGAATAAAATGGGTTTAGTTCTAATATTTGTATAATTTTATATAAAAATAAACGGTGTATAATTACATTTGTAGAAGATATGAGATGTTTTCTGATTCCTTTTTTGACATTACTTTAATCCCTCGCCATATCAAAACCGTTTGAGATATTCAATATCCGTTCACAATTTAGCATCTTTAATGTATTTTCATCATGTTGAAAAAGTTTGGTGGGAATAAAATAAATAGTTTAAGAGGAGTGGCTAAAAATTCAGAGGCTGATTTTGCAAAAAAATCCACATTCAGACCAAAATATCTGACTTCCTGATGGCCGGCGCTAATGAATGTAAATTAGAAAGTTGTCCGGCTTGATGAGTACAATATACAAACAATTTTTTTTTTACTGTAGTTAAAACTAACCCGCCCACTTTTGTCAAAAGCATGTTGAAAGTGACACACTTCCTGCTGCCAGTTGGTGGCGCTATAACTTTGACTCACAATAGTTACATCCATCTGATCGGCCTCTTACCACGAACACACTGCTGAAGTTTCATCAAGATCAGTTAATGTATGCAGAAGTTATTCCACTTCGTGTTTCTCTTTTCTCGCCATAAATTCGTTTCCTCGCCACGGCCAAACCGTTCGAGATATCAAAAATCCGTCCGCAATTTAGAATCCTCAATGTCTTGACTTAATGCACACCGAGTTTGGTGGGGATTGGATGAATTCTCTAGGAGGAGTACTTCGCATTCCACAGCAAGCGTTTTCCAAACAACCCATAATAGCCGACTTCCTGTTGGGCTGGCGTAAAACTTAGAGCACGAAAGTTGTTCGGCCCGATGAGATCTATATGTGTACCGAGTTTCATATCATTACATGCAAGTGTGTTTGATTTATGGACAAGTGTTCGGATCCCGTTCCAGGGGGCGCTGTTGAGCCCCCCTGCCACGCCCGGGTACCAGCTTCAGCCCGGCCCTGATGGCCGCACGTTGTGACCTGTGTGCAAAGTTTCAAGAGTTTTCGAGCACGTTTAAGGCCCCAAAAGCCCCTGAAACCTTGAAAAACAGGAATTTTAAACAAATCTCACTCAAAAGACAAATCCCCCCACCCCTCACACACACAGAGACGCAGAGGCAGAGAGAGAGAGGGAGAGAATTCTCCAAAAAATCACATTCAAACCAAAATATCTCACTTCCTGTTGGTCACAGCTTATGACTATAAATTAGAAAGTTGTCCGGCTTGATGAGAACAATATACATAACGATTTTTGTGACTCTACTTAAAACTAAGCCCCCACTTATGACTAAAGGTGGCGCTACTGAGCCCCTCACCACGCCCGTTTCTGAAACTTTGCACATGTCTACGGGCTAATAAATGTGATGTGTCTGTCGAGTTTCATCCAATTTCAAGTATGTTAAGAGTCTCAAAAGCATCAAAAAAGAATATTAAAGTTTGAAGCGTTGCCATGGCAACAGTATTAAAGATATCAAAAATCCTTTCACAGGTCTACATCTGCCGTGTGTTTACATTATACACATAAACTTTGAAGCAAATCGGGTAAAAATAAGAGGGTGATTTCAAAGCATTTTGAAAGGGACACACTTCCTGCTGCCAGTTGGTGGCGCTATAACTTTGACTCACAATAGTCACATCCATGTGATCGGCCTCTTACAACGAACACACTGCTGAAGTTTAATCAAGATCAGATAATGTATGCAGAAGTTATAACACACTTCCTGTTTCCATTATTCGCCATCAATTCGTGTCCTCGCCACGGCCAAACCGTTCGAGATATCAAAAATCTGTCCGCAATTTAGCATCCTCAATGTCTTGACTTCATGCTGACTGAGTTTGGAGGCGAATGGATGAATTCCCTAGGAGGAGTACATTAAATTCCACAGCATGCGTTTCCAAACAACCCATAATAGCCGACTTCCTGTTGGGCTGGCGTAAAAAGTAAAAGTACGAAAGTTGTTCGGCCCGATGAGATCTATATGTGTACCGAGTTTCATATTATTACATGCAAGCGTGTCTGATTTATGGACCAAGTTTTCGGACCCCGTTCAAGGGGGCGCTGTCGAGCCCCCCTGCCACGCCCGGGTACCAGCTTCAGCCCGGCCCTGATGGCCGCGGGTTCTGACCCGTGTGCAAAGTTTCAAGAGTTTTCGAGCACGTTAAGGGTCTCAAAAGTGCCCGAAAGGTTGACAGAAAAATAAGAATAAGAAGAAGAAGAAGAATAATAAATAATCCTACCGAAAACAATAGGGCCTTCGCCCTTTCAGGGCTTGGGCCCTAATAATCCTACCGGAAACAATAGGGCCTTCGCCCTTTCAGGGCTTGGGCCCTAATAAATAATCCTACCGAAAACAATAGGGCCTTCGCCCTTTCAGGGCTTGGGCCCTAATAATCCTACCGAAAACAATAGGGCCTTCGCCCTTTCAGGGCTTGGGCCCTAATAATAAATAATCCTACCGAAAACAATAGGGCCTTCGCCCTTTCAGGGCTTGGGCCCTAATAAATAATCCTACCGGAAACAATAGGGCCTTCGCCCTTTCAGGGCTTGGGCCCTAATTAAGCGCTGCTTGATTATACAGTAGTTCCTGGTTCTGTTGCCAGTAATGACTCACGTGTGCCACCCGCTGGTGCGTGTGCAAATAACAGCTTTCTACAATCTCCTCAGACGCAGAGTGAATCACTGCTGCTAGTAGAAACGATGCTGCCTGCGGGTAAAATCGCTTTTAATTCATGGAAATTCCGCTGCTATTTTCTAGAAATTAGGAGAGTAGCTTTTTTAGTACCCAAAATGTCCTTTCTGATCTTTTCTCACATAACGGGATGTTCGCTGTCTAGGTAACGTAGGGGAACTCCCACTGCCAACGCCCAGTCAGGCAAATTAAGAAAGATCACGGCTTTAGTCAACATGTAGGCCTATTTTAAAATAAACTAATAGGCTATGTAGATTGTGTGAAAAATGTAAATGTTGAGTTTTTATTTTTTAGTTAAAAATTAGTTAAAAATAAAACAAAATAATCTGTAATACCATACATTAGCCACTAGATGTCTGTATAGCCCTTTACATAAATATATTTCAGGCATGTGTGTATATTTTGCAAATATTGTACACTGGACCAAATTCTTAAAAAAAAAAAAAATTATATATTTCTTCTTGCTTGACTTTATTTATATATGTGACCTTGAAGTAATCCCAAAGTAATCAGTTACATTACTTTCATATTATAGTACTTGGATTACGTTACTGAATACTTTTTTTATGAAGTAATTTGTAACTGTAACGGAATACATTTTTAAAGTAACCCTCCCAAGCCTGGTTATAATTAACACAATAACGTAACACATACGTTTCTCAACACTGAGAATGAATGAATAAATAAAGGCTAATCCACAAATCACAGCACTTTCATAATCACTAAGCCATAGCGATTTCAAGATTTATAGTTCAGCATTACTTGAGCATTTTATTATTTGCATGACTGAATGATGTCTTCCTCTTTTCTGAGTGACCATGAATAACTTAACGGAGTATTTTAAGATAATCCATGCGATCTTTGTGATCATCAAATCCATAAGATTAAGTTAACTCAACAATCAACTTTCCACATCGACCCCAGGCCGTTTACCTTCAGAAGTCAGAAGTACCGTACTGTACTGTCCTCGCTCATGACATCAGTCAGACGGCGGCCGCGGGAGTGGAAGGGGGGTCGAGCGGGAATCTTTATTGGTGTAGATTTTCAGTCTCTTTTCAATGATAGGCCTTACGCATCTGTCAATCATCCCCGCTTGCTATTTGGGGAATGAACCCAGCGCTATGATTGGTCGAACTCTTCTTCTTTTGCTGTAGCTTGATTTGAGGACAGCGCATGCACAGAGGCGTCACCAGGTTTTTGCGTAGTTTAGAGTGACAAATCGTACCAGCGTACTTTGAAGTCAAAATGCGTATCCGCTACGCAAAATGCGTACAGGTTGGCAGGTCTGCACTACTAGTTGACAAACACCCATTACCCCATATGGATGAGCTGTTGAGTGAGTTGAGGGGTGCAGCTGTATTTTCGACTATTGGTCTAACATGCGCGTACCATCAACTACCCTTACATGCTGACAGCCGTGACTTAAAGGGTTAGTTCACCCAAAAATGAAAATTCTGTCAGTAATTACTCACCCTCATGTTGTTCCAACCGCGTAAGACCTTCGTTCATCTTCGGAACACAAATTAAGATATTTTTGATGAAATCTGAGTGCTGGATCACTTCTCCATAGGCTGCTAGGTGGCCCAAACTTGCTGGCCCAGAAAAGTTATTAAAGAGATCGTTAATATAGTCCAAGTGACTACAGTGGCTCAATCTTAAGTATATCAAGCGACGAGAATACTTTTTGTGCGCAAAAACAAACAAAAATAACGACTTTATTCCACTATTCATTTCCTTCTCTCTGGGCCTCGTAGTGTTTTTGCGCAGCGCGTCTGTGTTACACGTCACCACGTAGGCTCACTATTGGCCGATGCTGGTCATGTGTCGTTATTTTTGTTTGTTTTTGCGCACAAAAAGTATTCTCGTCGCTTGATATACTTAAGATTGAGCTTCAGGACTGCGTTGTCGTTGTGTCCAGGCCATGTCCTTTATCAGATCTGGATACGGCCTTGATCCGGCGGACTATAAGTGCAGGTAAAAGTTGTTAAGTTAGCTTATATAGTTGATAAAGGTATAGACAGAATTGAACATTTAAGCTCATATTACATTTATATATCTATGTTAATTTAAACTAAGTGCTTAATAATTGATAAAAAAAAACAATTTTACATGTGTCATGGATTGAGGGTATAATAATTAAATAAATTATATCTAAATCAAATTATTATTATAAATAAGCACTGCTAAAAGCCATGCGATATTGTCTTTAAAAAAAAACAAATTGCTACAGTATGTAGTGACTTTTCATTTGGAGTAGAAACAGCATCAGACATGTCACTTTGCTCACATCTGATTGGTTCAATTTCGGTTTGAGATCTCTTACCCCAAAAATAACCTGCCCCGGAGCAGGTTAGCCGTGGAGCGCAAGTTACTATGGCGATAAACACAGCTAAAAGCCAAACCAATTTCATGGTGCCTAAAACCCAGGGTTTGCGCAAACTAAACTGAAACATACCTGGCTATCCACCTAAACCAGCTTCATGGTGGAGAACCCTGGAGCACCCCCAGCACTGCACATTTTGTATGTATCTCTCATCTGACACACCATTTCAGTCTTGCAGTCTCTACTAATGAGTTAATTAGTTGAATCAGGTGTGTTAGATGAGGGAGAGGCAGAGGCTGCGTTTACACTTGGCATTAACATGCAATCACTGTGATCCGATCAAGCAGATCGTATCATAAGCCAATCAAGACACGGTGCGTTTACATCTGTCCACATCAAGTGGCTTCTGTATCTGGATAACAGATTGGATCTCGCATTCCCAAAAAAAAAAAAAAAAAAGGATGGCTTCAGTGCAAAGTCGACCTGAAGTGATGGGTTTTCTTTTAAAAACATTTCACAAATCTCGCAAAATGAGGAGGATGAAGAGGCTGCAAGTACTAATAATGTGGATAGATGCCATAATGGAAACGGTACAGAAAAAACGTATGGGTCCGAGAACGTTGCCAGCTGTGGTGGGAAAAATGCGCGTTCTTTACAGAAAATGAATGGTTCTGCAACTTTCAGGTGCGAACTGCGAAGGCAAACATTTCAGTATATTTGCGATGTACTTCGCACTCGTCTGTATCGCAAAACCACACAGCTTCGTGCAGCAATTCCTGGAGAGAGGAGGGGGAATAATGACAGTGGGCGGGGTTTTGTGTGATGTCCACCTGCAAGCAGACACGATGGCTGGATTGCGTTTACATTACACTGAGATCTGATCACAGTGCGTCCTCGACTACCTCCGAACCTGGACACGCTGATCGGATAACATTCCAATCAGAAACGCGTTTACACTTGTCTTTTCAATGTGTATATGGACAACATCCGGATACAGGTCGCATGTTAATTCCAAGTGTAAACGCAGCCAGAGATGGTCTTATATTATTATATCTGTGGCTCTACCATTGGAGAAAGCGTAACAGCTACTGATCTATATAAATGACCGGACTGCTCATTGCGCTCTAAACTGCCAGCAGGCGGTGACGCTACTGAAAGTGTTTGAGCGGCCATCTTAAAATTCCCTATACTGACAGAGGGCATCATTGACTTACAGCCAAAACATTGACCTAAAAATCAACCAATTTGCAGCGCACCAGTCGCACATGAATAGTTAAGATATATTTATGTACATTAATTGATACTTCAAACATAATTTGTAATGTTTATAGTCTTTTCGGACAGGATAAGCGATATACAGAAATCGTTAAGATGTTTGTGTTTACTGCACACTGCCGACACAGGTAACTGAACTAACTCTAAAATAGATTTCTTTATGTACGTTTTTATGCAGGAAATATTAAGCATCAACATATATCTGGGATTATTAGCAGAAATGGATATGAATATACATTAAAAATTACAATACATACAATATCTTATTACTAAACTGCACTATACTAGTCCCTGCTAATTTGGTTGTTGGAATCTACCAAAAATCTTTCCAATCCTCATTATTTTTACATTTAAATTGTATAAAGTTATCATCTACACAACATAAAAGGGAAATTGTGATGGAAATTGGATGGTGACTTTGGATATTTGTTCCCTTGGTGAAGTTGTGGCCTACAATAAAGGCTCTCCAAATCACACAAGATGCTGTCGTAAGGAGAAAGAAAAGGACAATGGACAAAATATCTCACATGAGCATGTGTGTGAATTGATGGAGCAAAAGAAACACAAGAAAACAATTTTAAATTTAAAGTTTGTTTGCACACTTTCATGGACAACAAACACTAGAATGGATGCCATTTTGAAAGAACTGCAGGAACTCAAATTTAGCATCCAATTTACACAAAAGGAGGTGGATAACTCAAAAGCGTATCAGTTTGTCATCAAATTGTAAATCAAATGAAGATGACATACAAACATTGGCAGAATCAATAATAGTAATAGATGTCAAAGCAGACTTTCTTGATGCCCAAACCAGGCGTGAAAGGTGGTCAGAATCAGAGAAGGTGCTGACTTTAAGGATAAATTGGACCTGAATCCACACACCATTTGGATAGAGAGAGTTCAACGAGTAGGAAAAGTTTCAAAGGCAGAAGATGAAACCTCGAGTAGACCTCGACCAATAATGGTGACGTTTTCAAGGCTCAAGGATAGACAGAGTTTTGAAAGGTTTAAAAGTTCTCTGTTCGACAGAGAAGGAAGGAACTGATTCCTAAAATGAAAGCTGCAAGAGAAAGACATTGATTTTTTTAAGGTATGACAAGCTTATTGTTCATAAACGGCATTGGAAATATAAGGGAGGATTTGATAAGATGAAATAAGAATAAGATGTGAAACTAAGGTGGGATATTTTATAAGCAATGTCTCTTGGTCTGATATATCCCAAATTTTTTTTTAAAGATTGCTCATTTTAATATTTGTAGTTTAAGGAACAAAGTGCATGAAATTTTGTCAAATATGATTAACATTTTTGAGATATCTGAAACATTTGATGATGATGCTGTATCCATAAGAGGATACAATCTATATAGAAAGGACAGAAATAATTATGGGGGAGGTGTAGCTTTTGTGTTCAATACCATATTTAAAGGGATACTTCAGGATTTAGCATTAAGCTTTGTATCAGTAGAAAACCTGTAGTATTTTCGAATTACCGTGCTTTCCACCCTCATATCCCCCTGGGACGAGAGATTTATGTATTTTTTGTCTGGAAAAAAATCCAAGGACACAAAAATACGATTTTTTGGCCAGAGGCTAAAGACTACAGCCAGTAGTAGGGGCTGTCCCGCATGTTTTCAACCCACCCATAGGAGGTGGGATCTCACTCACAGAATGTACACAGTGTCAGCCATCTTTTTTTGGAACCTAAGCTAGCAGGCTCTTGTTCTGTGGAGAAAGCTGAGTAGTAGGGGTTACCATCCTCTTTTTCCTGGACATTGTCCGGCCGTCGAGATCGTCCAAAATGTCCGGGATTCGGCTTTTGCTTTCTGCAGTTCTGCGGTCTCGAACGGAGACTCACTAGTAGCCTAGCCTTGTTGTTTTCAACTGCGCTCTCTTACCAGTAGGCGTGGCTTGGGAGTGGCCTCCTAGGGCAGCGAAGCAAGTGCATTCTGGGAGTTGTTGTCTTTCATCCACATAAGCCAAAAATACATTTTCTGGCTTTTCTCAGTCTAGAAAGCTCCAAATTCAAAAATAATTTCACATTTCTTCTACATAAATGACCTATTTTAAATACACATTCATCTTTCCAGAGGTGAAGTATCCCTTTAAGTAAGGGATGGTATAATGTGTAATGAAGTTGAGGTATTTTGGCTTCAAGTCAATTTACCCCGTTAAATACCTTTTAGTGGGTTGCTGTTATAGGCCACCAAGTTCAAATCATAAATATTTAGAAGCTATGGGCGAGACCTTGAATAAGGTATGAATTGAATAGGGACGTTTTTTTTCTTTTTTTTTCAGGAAATTTTAATATTGACTGGTTATCAAATAATTGTTCTTTAAAACATCAATTGGTCACTATAACAGAGGCATGTGGTTTAAAACAAATGGTGAGTCAACCAACGAGAATAAGGGAATAAATATGAATAAGGGTAAGATCACATCATCTTGTAAAGATCACATTTATTTGAGTTATGATGATGATTTTTATACTAAAGCAGTATTAGTCCAAATAGGTTGTAGTGAACATAATTTAGTTGTGATTGCAAGGATAAAATATAAAATACCCAAAGCCAAGCAAAGCATTGTGTATAAAATGTCATATAGGAGGTTTTCTGAGGATGCGTTTTTGAGTGATTGGTGGTCAGATATTTATGATGAAGAAGAACGCCTCGGTTACGACTGTAACCTCGGTTCCCTGAAGAGGGAACGAGCGTTGCGTCGAAAACTGACGCTATGGGAACGCTTTGCGTGATGACGTCTTGAAGCACATGTAAAATCAGTCCAATGGTGTGGCGGAACGTCAGAGGCGGGTGACGTCACGTACCAGGAAGCTATAAAAGCCGGCCCGAAACAGAAAACGAAAGCTTCGTAAAGTCTGAAGTCGCGCTGACAGGCATGAAGGAGATATGGCAAGGCGACGCAACGCTCGTTCCCTCTTCAGGGAACCGAGGTTACAGTCGTAACCGAGGCGTTCCCTTTCAAGGGAACTCCCGTTGCGTCGAAAACTGACGCTATGGGAACGTCTATACCAACGCCTCCATAGCTACAAATGTCTGTCCTGTGTGTAATCATGTGAGCAGCACTAAGAAGACAAAACATGAGACCCTGGAGTAGAGTCTAAATCCAGAGAGTAGAACCTGACGAAGGTGTGCGGTGAAGACCAGCCTGCCGCATCACAGACGTCCTGTAACGATACTCCTGATATAAGGGCCTTAGAGGCCGCCATACTCCTAGTAGAGAGCGACCGGACAGCCAAAGGAGAAGGCTGTCCAGCCGCCTCATAAGCCAGTGAGATAGTCTCAACCACCCACTTGCTCATCCTTTGCTTAGACACTGGACCTCCCTTGTTAGGGGAGCAAAAGTCACTTTTACGCCACAGGGCAGCTCTGTGGACATACGCGTCTAACGCCCGAACAGGGCAAAGCAAATTATTCGCCTCCTGGTCCGATTTCGAAAGGGAGGAGGACCTCCAAGTGCCACGAAGGAAACGAGATACCAAGGGGTCTTTCCCCACAGACATTCCACCCAAAGGACTGTGGTAAGCACCTATGGCCGCCACATAGACCTTTAAAGTGGACGGGGTCAGTCCTGCAGGAACTCCAGCACTGTACCAATTGGGCAGTGGACTGGGTCCAACCGACGGTCACTACACCAAGAAGTGAATACTCTCCACTTCAGGGCATAAAGTTTCCTCGTGGAGGGAGCTCTGGACTGTAGAATGGTCTCAACAACCTCGGTTGAGAGACCTGACTCTATGAGCTGGGCCCCCTCAGAGGCCAAGCCCACAGGTTCCACAGTTCTGGCCGAGGGTGAAATATCGAGCCCTCTGCCTGGGACAGAAGGTCCCTCCTGACGGGTAACTCCAGAGGATGCCCGTCGAGGAGGGACACAATATCGGGAAACCATACTCTGCCCGGCCAGCGCGGGGCTATAAGAAGTAGATGGACCCGGTCCCTGCGAACTCTTTCCAGAACTCCCGGGAGCAGAGCAACTGGGGGAAAGGCGTACAGACGTAGCCTCGGCCACGTCTGTACCATAGCATCCAGTCCCAGAGGAGCTGGATGCGTGAAGGAGAACCAAAGTGGACAGTGAGACGTCTCTCGAGACGCAAACAGATCCACTTATAATTTCCATATCAGCTCCACCACCTCGGGGGTGGAGCCACCATTCCCCGGGCCTCGGCCCCTGTCTCGACAGAGTGTCTGCTCCTATATTCTGGACCCCGGGGATGTAGGCTGCCTTGAGTGACAGCAACTTCCCCTGGGACCACAAGAGGATATGGCATGCCAGCGCAAACCCCCTTGATATAGGCGACTACCGACGTGTTGTCCGTATGTACTACACATGGTGTCCCCTGAGACCTGTGATAAAGCTCCTCAGAGCCCGGAAGACAGCTAACATCTCTAGGCTATAGAATGCCAGGAACGATGATGGTCTTCCCACAGACCTTGAGATGAGCGACCCTCAGGATCGCTCCCCAACCCGTGAGGGAAGCATCCGTCGTTAGCAGTTTGCGACGACAAGGAGCTCCCAGCACTGGGCCCTGGGACAGGAACCAAGGTTTCTTCCACATAACCAAGGCACGTAGGCATCACCGCGTGACCTTGATTGTGCGAAATGGGTTGCCCCTCGGGGAAAAACCCTCTGGTCCTGAGCCACCACTGCAGGGGCCTCATGTGCAGCAGTCCAAAAGGTATCCCGTTGGAAGCTGCTGCCATGAGACCCAACAGTCTCTGGAACTGTTTGACAGTGAGTAGCTGGCCTAGCTTTACACTTCTCACAGCTGCCAGGATGGAATCGAAGCGTGGCGATGACAGGCGCGCCTGCATCGACACTGAATCCCAAACCCCGCCTAAAAAAGTGGTCCTCTAAAATGGAGAAAGCACACTCTTCTTGGCGTTCAGCCGTAACCCCAACTCTTTCATATGGGCGAGAACAACATCTCGATGTTGAACCGCCATCTAATGCGACTGAGCTAAAATCAACCAATCGTCGATGTAGTTCGTGATGCGAATACCCCGGAGGCGCAGAGGCGCCAGAGCTGCATCCACGCATTTGGTGAAAGTGCGGGGTGATAAAGCCAGGCCGAATGGAAGAACTCGATATTGGTATGCTTTGCCCCCGAAAGCAAACCTCAGGAACTTCCAATGACACGGACGGATGGAAATATGCGTCCTTGAGGTCTATCGTGACAAACCAGTCCTCGGACCTGATCTGTGGCACGATTTGTCTCAAGGTTAACATTTTGAACTTGAGCTGCATGTACTCGTACAGAACTCGAAGATCTAAAATGGGACGCAATCCCCCGTCCTTTTTTGGAACTATGAAGTACCGGTTGTAAAACCCGGTTTCCCTGTTGGAGGGGGGTACATATTCTATGGCCCCTTTCTCTAACAGAGTGTTTACTTCCTGTTCCATAACCAGAACCTGCTCGGGGCCCACCACTGTGGGCAGGACCCCCATAAACCGCGGTGGGCGTTAATAGAATTGTATCTAATACCCTTTTTCCACGGTCTGCAGGACCCAACGAGAAACATTTGACAGTAGCTTCCACGCTGTCAAAGATTCTACTAGAGGTACCAGTCTCTCGAGACTGGTTTCTGGATTTTGTTGCTGTTGAGTAGTCGGTTCGTCGCCCTGTAACGGCGCACCGGCAGGGAACGACCAAACAGACTGCTCCAGCACCCTCCTCAGAGGGGGCGGGCATCCCGAGGCCACTACGTTTCCGGGTGGACCTTGAGATATGTGCTCGCCGGAGACCGCTGCGCCCTGTAACACCGGAGGCGGCAGGGTTGGCAGAACGGTCCCCTGAGGGCACCGAAGAGAGACGGCACCGTATTTTTCTCCTGCTGTTGAGTAGTCGGTTCGTCGCCCTGTAACGGCGCACCGGCAGGGAACGACCAAACAGACTGCTCTAGCACCCTCCTCAGAGGGGGCGGGCATCCCGAGGCCACTACGTTTCCGGGTGGACCTTGAGATATGTGCTCGCCGGAGACCGCTGCGCCCTGTAACACCAGAGGTGGCAGGGTTGGCAGAACGGTCCCCTGAGGGCACCGAAGAGAGACGGGCACCGTGAAAAGAGGTGTTAACCGCTCTGCTTCGGGGGGACTACCCTCATTTGTCCTGAGCCCTCAGACATCAGGATTTTTTCCCAGCAGCCTTCTTGGCGGTAATAACGGTCCGCAGATCCGTTTTACCCCTCGAAGACTGCTGGGTTTGAGAGCGCCCTCCGTGTCCCCGAGATTTTTGTGGGGGAGCACGAGAGGACACACTCTGTTTTTGAGTGGCACGATGTTCAGCGCTCTTTTTAGAGGAGTGAGGCTGCTCCCGCTCAGCAGCCTCAATGAAAGAACGGCGGGGGAGAAGTTTTTGTAATGCAGCTGCCTGTTTAGCAGCTTCCTGAGATTTAGCTACCGCACTGTTTACTGCATCACCAAATAAACCAACAGTGGAAACCGGAGCATCTAAGAGAACGTGCTTTTCTTTCTCTTTTATATCGCTCAAATTGAGCCACAGATGCCTCTCAGTGGCCACCAGGGCTGCCATAGACCGCCCGATTGATTTAGCGGTCTCCTTGGTGGCCCTGAGAGACAGATCTGTGGCTCTGCGTAGTTCAGCCACTGTGTCAGGACCAATTCCCCCGCCCTCCTCTAAATCCCCCAATAATTCTGCCTGATAGGCTTGCATAATAGACATCGTATGCAGACACGCTGCAGCTTGACCAGCGGCTGCATACGATTTATGAACCAGAGATGATGTGAATTTTACTGGCTTATAGGGAAGTGAAGGAGCTTTCAGGGAAGATGCCGTTGCTGGAGAGAGATAGCTCGCAAGCGTCTCCTCCACCTTCGGCATCTCCCCATAACCATATTCTTTATATTTGTGAATGGAAGAATAGTGGGATGTTTGTGGTGCATACACTCTGTATGAAACCGGTTTTCCCCACGATTTCGACAACTCGGTGTGGAGATCGGGGAAAAACGGAAGGCTTCTTCGCTGAGGCTGTGTACGAGATGGCAGGAAGCGTTCGTCGAGCTTACTTTTCGAACGAACGTCCTGCCTATCCTCTGGCCACTCAATAGATAATCTGTGAACTGCTCTCGTGACAACATTGAGCAATTCCTCAAAAGCGTGAGACTGAGGTGGCGAATCCTCAGACTCAGCTTCAATACTAACAACGTCCAACTCCTCAGAGCTGGACAATTGCAGTATTGGTGCCTCCATCGGGGGGGAAGAAACCGCAGCGCGTGCTTCCACACCCTGATGAGAGGCACTGGATCTATCAGAAGGATGTTGAGATAAGGCAGAGCCCGTCTCAACATCCACTGATAGATCCATTTGCAAACCCCAGGTCTGTGATTGCCGCCGTGCCTCGGCAGCGGCGGGACCCGAGCCCTGGGGAACGCGATCGGGATTGAACCGAGCCAAGCGGGATCGGAGCGTGCGCAATGGAAGCGCGTCGCAATGCACACAGTCACCACCCTCGAGTGCTGACTGGGCATGCTCCTCACCCAAACAAACAACACAAAGAGCGTGAGTATCACCTCCCGTTAAATAACGCGGGCAGGGATGGACACACACTCTAAACTGCTGCTTGCTCGCCATACTGAATATATATATATAATATAGACAGACAACACCAAATAACAAGGATAGATTCAACACAGAGCGCAACTGAAGACTCAGAAAGCTTTCGTTTTCTGTTTCGGGCCGGCTTTTATAGCTTCCTGGTACGTGACGTCACCCGCCTCTGACGTTCCGCCACACCATTGGACTGATTTTACATGTGCTTCAAGACGTCATCACGCAAAGCGTTCCCATAGCGTCAGTTTTCGACGCAACGGGAGTTCCCTTGAAAGGGAACCAGATCGTGTACTTAAATTATTTCTATAAAAATTCCAACCGTTTATTGATAATCATGCCCCCATAAAAAAAACCTGTTGATTAGGGATTGTAGAGCATCCTTTATTGATAATGAATTAAAAGATATAACTCAGAGATGAGGCTAAGAGAAAAGCACAAAAAGCTGGTACAGTAGTATAACTTATAGACAGAAATATTGTAAACTGAGGAATTATGTTACAAAACTTAAAAGAAAAAGAAACAATATTATGCTCTACAGTAAAACAGAAAGATGAATGATGGGAAAAAGCTTTGGCGCACATTAAATAGTATAATGGGAAGACACACTTCTCAAAAACCTACTTCACCTATGGAGTGTATAGGTATTTTTATTACAAAACCCAAAGAAATTGCAAATTATTTGAAAAATTATTTTAGTAGCAAGGTATTATTAAGGAAAAAATTATCATCATATGGGACAAAAAAATATCTTGACCATTTACATAAAACGTTATATGAGGGGTAAACATTGTCATTTTGAGTTCAGAGAATTAAAAGTAGAAACTATCAATAAGTTAATAAACTCTATGCAAGGATAAACAATCAGGCATAGATAATATGGTAAATTGATTAGAATTGCCATAGATTATGTTGCGGCTCCAATCTGTCATATATTAAATACAAGCCTTAAAAGACTAACATTTGCACAAGCTTGGAAAGAAGCAAAGGATAGGAAAATACTATTTAGTGGCCCTAATAGTTGTCCAGTAAGTTTGTTACCAGCACTAAGTTACAAATACAAGATTAGTTCTCAGAAAACAATCTGATAACAAATGTTCAGCATGCTTACAGAGAGAGAGACTCTGCGTGCACAACTCTAGTACAAATTACTGATGACTAGTATAGGGATTTGGATAATAAAATGATACATGGAGTGGTCTAATTAGATTTTACAACAGTTGCTTGGTTGGAAAGTTATTAAGTAAACAGATCGCAGAGAGTATTTTTTAATGGAAGCTATTCAGATAGAATATCAGTGGAATGTGGAGTTCCTCAAGGGAGCTGTCTAGGACACTTTTCTTTTCAGAGCTAGACTATTGCCTGATTTTTACACGCACTCCGCCATAACATCACAATTCTATAATGACGTTTTGGAATTAGCAATGGAGGCTTGGGATTAGATCTACACACAAGAGTGATTTAAGGACAAAAACCTGACAAACATCAAGAAATACATACAATACAATTCAATGGCCTGTTGTCAATTATTCCTTACATGACACCTGCTAGAAAAAATAACACATTTCTTCCGTTTAGGAAAGTTTTCAGTTGATTTGTTGAAAATTTTACGAGCCAGCAGATAGTGCTGTTGTTGATACTCTGAGGCATACCGCTAGTGTGTTAAGCCTCATATTACCTCATATTTATTGATCATTTGGCAAGAACATACATTAGACAAATTATTCTTTGATTTTAAATCAGTAGCTATAACGTATTTAAACTTTAAGCAATGAGGTGTAGTGTTTTGAATAGCCTATTGGCAGCCCTATATGTATTATATTATTTGTATTATATTTCCTTTATGAATACAATTGGTTTAGACTTAAAATATCTATGACCATTGTCTTTATTTTTTCAACTCATAGTCTGCCTTTAAGTCTTCTGTGTTCATTGCATAGTTCCATAAAAGCAATGTAGCATTTATTCGTTCCTGAATGAATCAAATATTTTGTTTCTCTCTCACTCACTGTGCTATAGCCTATATCACAGATTTGTAAGAGTTATACTAAAATATGTTGACATCTTTTTGTAATGACAACAATTATATATTTTTTGCAACTAAATCCCTAGAGATAGATCAAAGTTCTATTGACTACACTTTAAAAAATTACAATGTAGTCATTACATATGTTGTTTTGAGTGTTTTAGACGATGCTATGAAAATCAACTAACGAATAAACATTTATTTGACTGAGGTTATGGTCATGTGAAGCCATCTTTACTTTAATTTTAATATCATTTTTAACTGTTGAAAATGTTTATCTCAGCTATATTAGAATGATATAAAAATCGACATAAACAAAATGGAATGGCATTACGTCTATGGGAAATTACATGACGGATAAAATCAAGACCAAAAAAAAGAGACGTTTTAAAACTCAACAAACTGCACACAATTAAACTATCCTAATAATTAACTAGTTATAGTGCAACTACTGCATAGGCTATCTATCATGTTACAGTGCTTCGCGTAAACTATTTCAAAATTGCACACAGCTTTGAAGCTGCCAGTAGGGTGAATGTTATGGCTATCGTGGATGGATTTAAACATTAAAGCTTTTACATTTACAGACATCAAGTTAAACTTCTAACTCTTAGTTAACCATTCATTTATCCTGTCAAAGAAAGTTGCAAAGATGTTACATGTCCTACAGATTTTATTAAATATTGTAATTTGTGTAGCGTGATCGGAACACCTCAGAGCACAGAAGAAATAAAAGCTAAACCTCAAGACAAATCAATTATTACAAAGAATAACAGCCACAGGAATAACCAGCTCAGGTCAGCTGGGATTTTGTTCTCTCTGTAGAAAAAGCAAAATACACTCACCTCAACTGCTTGTGCATCACCTGTTTGACAGAAAGGACAGATTAGTACTTGGTTCAGGCTACCACATAAAGATGAGTATGTGCTTTTTCTTCAGAAACTAAGGTGAAATAGGATTTTACCTGTGGTATGTCTTTACAACATATATTCTCCCTGGGACTGAATCTGGAGTAGTTAACACAAGAACACCTGTTATAAAATGACAACATGCGCATTTTTATAATACTTTGCAACGGGAGATAAAATTAGTCTGAGGTAGAATTTGGTTTCCGCTAAAATTATGTTATGTTTTTATTTAATATTCCGCCATTTACATGCAAGATAAACTTTCAATTTGATAAATACATATTGTACTTTTTATAAATATTAAAAGTACAAAAACATACCAGTGCGAGACGACTTCTATCTGCGCTTCATCAGGTCCGTCTTTACTTTCTTCTGTATGTATGTGAGGGTCCAAAGGTTCAAACTGATTAGGCACTGGACCTGCACTGTCATCAATTTGTTCACAATGCGATTCCAGTGGGGAGAAGTCCTCTACTTCCAGACAGCTCTCAGAACCGCTGTAACTGCTGCTCTCTGTATCACTATCCATCTCACCTGTGTGTCTGTTTGTGTGTGTGTCCCAGACAGTAGCATATAGTACAGTGCATCCGTAAAGTATTCACAGCGCTTCACTTTTTCCACATTTTGTTATGTTACAGCCTTATTCCCAAATGGATTAAATTCATTATTTTCCTCAAAATTCTACAAACAATACCCCATAGTGACGTGAAAGAAGTTTGTTTGAAATCTTTGCAAATTTATTAAAAATAAAAAACAAAACAAATCACGTGTACATAAGTATTCACAGCCTTTGCTCAATACTTTGTTGAAGCACCTTTGGCACCAATTACAGCCTCAAGTCTTTTTGAGTATGATGCTACAATCTTGGCACACCTATTTTTGGCAGTTTCTCCCATTCTTCTTTGCGGAACCTCTCAAGCTGAGAGTGCACATTTCAGATCTCTCCAGAGATGTTCAATCGGGTTCAATTCTGGGCTCTGGCTGGGCCACTCAAGGACATTCACAGAGTTGTCCCGTAGCCACTCCTTTGTTATCTTGGCTGTGTGCTTAGGGTCGTTTTCCTGTTGGAAGATGAACCGTCGCCCCAGTCTGAGGTCCAAAGCACTCTGGAGCAGGTTTTCATCAAGAATGTATCTATACATTGCTGCATTAATCTTTCCCTTGATCCTGACTAGTCTCCCAGTCCCTGCCGCTGAAAAACATCCCCACAGCATGATGCTGCCACCACCATGCTTCACTGTAGGGATGGGTATTGGCCAGGTGATGAGCGGTGCCTGGTTTCCTCCAGACATGATGTTTGCCATTCAGGCCAAAGAGTTCAATCTTTGGCTGCGTTCACACTGCAGGGCTTAATGCTCAATTCCGATTTTTTGAAAAAAATCAATTTTTTTGCAAGGCCGTTCACATTTCCAATTAAATGCGACCTTTTGTGATCTCCTGTGTGAACGTGAAATGACCCAGAAGTGACCCGCATGCGCAGAAGAGTACTCAACGGTCAACGACGTCACTTGTTGTTTGCGGAAGTAGCTAAACATGGATGTCAACAGTGGAGCTCGTTTAGCGATATTAAAGTTATTTTCCCAACGGAGCCAGCGCAATTACAATCTTCTCGTTTTAAGAAGAAAATTAAAAAGGAGGAGGAGAGCAAGGTTTTTGGCCATGGCGTTTTGTGGAGCAGTGGTAGCGACGTCGGTACAGAGAAACGTGTGGGTGCGGAGTCGCAGCCAGGAGTGGTGGGATACTGATGTGAGTGTGTTTATCTTCTCATTCCCGCCTACTTCAACGCAGAATTATGACGTTTGTCGCGTATCAATGACGTGCAGGTCGGATACATGTGACCTGGCCGTTCAGACTGAAGTCGCATTTCAAAAGATCGGATACGTATCGGATTTGGACCACATACCCAAGTGGCCTGGGTCGCATTTGAAAAGATCGGATCTGTGTCGTTCAGACTGTCATGAAAAAATCAGATACAGGTCGCATAGGGGCAAAAAAATCGGAATTGGGTCGTTTCAGCCTGCAGTGTGAACGTAGCCTTTGTTTTATAAGAACAGAGAATTTTGTTTTGTTGTAAATTTTCCCCTAAACCTAACTATCTGGGTCGTCTCCAATCGACGTTCCCTTCCTACTCTAAGTCTACCTGGGTCGTCTCCAATTGACGTTCCCTATATAGTCTACCTGGGTCGTCTCCAATCGACGTTTAATATATAGTCTACCTAACTAACTTGCTTGCTTCCCCAACTAGCTTTCTTCCTGTGCAGGAATAATCGACAAACAGACTTAAGGCTGCAGTCCGCAGTTTTTCCTCTTTGTCGCCATCTCTGTTCGTAATCTGCAATTGCAGTTATTCGCGGAATTATCAACTTTACGTGCGTTGTGCCTCGGCATGGCACAGCGCAGATGAATCCAATGTTTTGAGGAGAATGTGGCTGTCAGTCACCGCGCCGGTGTGGATACTGTCATTCGCAATCACAGATTCTACTTTTTGGAAGTATGACCAACATAAGAATTTTCACTGGAAAATGTCGTCTGAACAAGAAAGTATCATCCACTTTTATTCTGACCAACTAAGGGGAAAAAAGCATTGCAGTAAATCACGCCGATTAAATCTAACGATCGCTTATCATATCACGTCAAACCGTGCAAATTATACTTTGTTCTCAAATTGTTAAAGGTCCCATTGCACAGATTATTTAATTATTTTATGTTTCCTGGGGTGCCCTTATAATGTTAGTATGTTTTTTAGATCAAAAGTTGTTATAGTTTAGAAATAAAAAGCATATTTCCTAGCCTGATTTTAACCTCTGATTTGAACGCTCTGTTTGAAGGGGCGTGTCTGCTGTGAGACTTCAGTGTAAACGCCCACTGCTGTGATTGGCTGACATGCTTGCATATGAAATATCTAGCATTACATGTGGAACTCTCTCGAAAACTTTTACTATTACAGCTATTATACGTTTTTACTATTGCAGCTATCGGGATTAACAAATCGTGAGAAGTTTAAGTATTTAGATCTATTCCCATCACATAAAAGGTTGCAGTGATGAGCATTGAGCAGATGACAGCCAGTTGATCGCGTTAATGAAGATCTTATCATTGCAACGCAGTTTCCGCACTCTCACTAATGATTTCACCAATGCAAACATGAGGTAAGTACAGTAAGAGCTTTGTTGTGCAGTGTAACAGCGTCATTGATTTCATAACGAGTTTTGGCAAGTGTCCAGATAAACTCGCGCTGTGTGATTGACAGCTTGGGCAATTGGAAAGGGATTGTTCTTTGATCGCTTTCTGTATATATATTAATCACAGTTTAAGTAAGATTATTTTCATCCTACTAAGAGAAACGACGTGAAGTTGATCGTTTAGTCACTGGCTTGATTTACTGATGCATAAACAGTATTGAACGACTTTGAAAGAAAGACTATCTGTCTGAACTTGAACAATTACACATCATAAATTCAGATAACCCACTGGTTCTTCAGAGGCTCGGATGAAGGAACTAAAAAAATACTTTTGTGTTCATTTGTACTTCCAAACACTGACCAACTGCCATGCTTCGCTCGTTTGCAAGCCATGATGTCTCTCGAGAAAAAACCAATATCGCGCTGGCGCAGCTCATTTTCTCATGGGCGGGCCAAATTCTTTTTGAGGGCAAAGAAGAGAAAGGGGAGGTAACCTTTCCCCTTATGACGACATAAGGGGAAGATTTCTAGATTCGCCCGTCTGAGATTTCATTTTCTCAAAAATACCCAGAGCTTGGTTTACACCCATCAAAACGTCTAGCCACTGGGGGACCATAGGCAGGCTAGGGAAACTCATATTAAGGTTAAAAAACCTCATAAAGTGAAATTTTCATGCAATGGGACCTTTAATGTTAACAACATCAGCATTGCGTGACTACATTTAATGCCCTTCCGATATTTATTCTTGTTTTCGCATGGGCCCGGTTGCAGTCTCTCTTTTTTTCCGAAGTCTTTCGCGTTTTACAGCGGGTAAATCTCCTGGTGATTGTTGTTTGAACCTTTCTGGATCCGCCATCGAATTGATAAGTTTAATTATATCAAGTGCTGTGATAAAGGCTATAAATCTCCTCCTCCAACACCCTCACACGCAATATAGCCTACTAGCCGAGACACCTCCTTTATGTGTACAGATACCATTTTGAATCGAGCTAAGGCAAGCAGATAGTGTTGAACACTGGCTGGTTATGTACTTGCTCAAAAAATTATTTTGGGTAATTTTTAACCCAAAAAAGCTACGGACTGCAGCTTTAAGCAAATGTCCTCTAAATGCTTTAATCACGGCCGAATGATCTCTCGAGCAGTTCTCAGATAATCTCCCCCAAGAAGAAGCAAGGCCGGAGGATCTCAGACAAATTCCATTGAGAATCCCACCAGCTAAAAGAATACAACAGTTTTTATAGAATAGGGAGGTATGGCAAAATGATATGAATTTGATTGGTTTTCATAGACAAACCCTTCTGTTACTAGGTAAAGCAAACTTTGTTTTAATGATTACTTCATTGTTAATCACAAGGTTCAAACTTAGTCATCTGTCTAGTTTCATTATCCAAATTTGTTATTTTTACACTCACACAACCAAAGTAAAAGGGGTATGGCAAAAATACAACATTCAAAAACACAGGACAGAAAGTTTTAGTACATTGTGTTTCAAAGTGTTATCATGTTAGGCCTAAAAAGGGAAGTAAGGTTAAATGTTAGAGTTAATATTAGTTTGATATACAGTTTACTATTTTATCTATTAAAAATCCACCACAGTTTCTCATGGTCTGAGAGTCCTTCAGGTGCCTTTTGGCAAACTCCAGGCGTGCTGTCATTAGCCTTTTACTGAGGAGTGGTTTCCGTCTGGCCACTTCTCCTATACAGGCCTAATTGGTGGTGTGCTGCAGAGATGGTTGTTCTTCTGGAAGGTTCTCCTCTCGCCACAGAGAAATGCTGGAGCTCTGTCAGAGTCACCATCAGGTTCTTGGTCACCTCCCTGACTAAGGCCCTTCTCCCCCAGTCGTTCAGTTTGGCCGGGCGGCCAGCTTTAGGAAGAGTCCTGGTGGTTCCAAACTTCTTCCATTTACAGATGATGGAGGCTGTGCTCATTGGGACCTTCAATGCTGCAGATAGGGATGGCTGACGCGAAACTGTTTTCACGCAGATGTTTCGAAACACTGATCCGAAGCGTGATTCAAAACACCCATGTCACGTGACTACGGCTAAATGAAGCTTTGGAGTGTTTCACAAGTGTTTCGACAGGTGACATGATCCGCCGAATCAGCGTTTGATTGATAGGGTCGGGAACAGACCACACAATCACACATCTGTATAAAAGTGAAGTCAACGCATCTTGACCTCGTGGGTTTTTGTGAGAGGAGTTTGATTTTGAGATAGCGGATTTTTGGTGATATAGTGACATTTATAGTGCGATTTGTTTAGTTATATTTAGGCTTATATATAAATATTAGAGGTGGGCATAGATTAATTTTTTTAATCTAGATTAATCTAGATTAATTTTGAAATTAATCTAGATTAATCTAGATTAAAATGGCTCATTTGAATTCTGCCGAAGGCATTCAGAATGTGTGCTACCCAAATAATGACTATAAAAGTAAGTCTTTGAGAACGGGTTTCTCAAGCCAGGTGGCGCATTAGACCAGGGGCTCATCTCCTGTTTCCAAAATGCATCACAAACCACTTGAGAAAGCTGTTCTACTCATAGACTGTAAAAGGTTACTACTGTACTGTTACCGTCCATAGGCAACATTAGGTAGGCCTATGTTATTATCAACTACTATAGGCTATCAATTAGGGATGGGCGATATGGCCTAAAATCTATATTGTGATATACATTGCAGCCTCTTACGATAACGATATACAGTATATTATAATAAAACCATTTCAGAACAGATTACACAGACCCATGCTAAACAACTGCTAAATGTTTTTTTTTTTTAAAGGGTGTATGTAGTTTTGAGAACATATATTGTGCAAAACTGTAAGTATACAACATCATTTTGCAGATAAATAAAATTTAAGTACACTAGCTGCAGAGACTTAAGTAGGTCTAATGTTTATTATGGCTTGGAGCTTATGAAACCCCAAATTTAAAATGAGAATATTGTCTAACTGATGTCTTTTCAGTTAAAAAGAAACACAACAACGATTCTTAAAATCGAGATTATGTGCTACACCACTAAGATATATTGGAATGGGAATAATACGCGCGCGCTGGTATTCAGTGATATCATGTGTTTGGTTTTGAATTTGAGGTGGTCGAACGGATTAGTCGTGTGTTAACTTACCGAACTGTTACCCCACACACTCTGTATATAGTTTGCTGCTGCTCCTCTGACGGCTTAAACCCGAACCAAGTCCAAATAATGGATGTTGCACCGATCTTTTTCACCAGCTTTCACTTTCAGCCGTGTTTACTTAAGATGACGACGAATATGCGTTGCAGCCGGGTTTACCTCGCGGCCGCGGGTAGATTGCGTCATCATAGCTTGTGTAGTATAGAGCCAACCCAACTTGGAGAATAGATTAACGGCGATATTTTTTTTATCGCACGATAAGAGTCTCGCGTTAACGCAGCACGTTAACGCCGATAACGGCCCACCACTAATAAATATATAAAGACAGATAGATGAATAGATAAATACATATATAGATACATAGATAGATTATTAGATAGATACATAGATAGATTAAGAGATAGATAGATAGATAAATAAAAATGGAGGCTCCACAGAAGAGATGCCGTTCATCTGTGGTGTGGGAGCATTTCCATTTGGAAACCCCAAATAAAGTGAGATGTATGTATTGTGATCGGCAGCTAGCCTACTGCAACAATACATCATCCATGATGCGCCATTTGAGGAGCACTCATCCTGCCATTTTGCAGGGTGCAGAGGATGGCAGCATTCCCCCTGTACCTAGGCCTGCTACTGACACTGCTGGGCCATCTAAGCAAGGTATGCATTGTTTGAAATATAATTATTTGTATGTCCTTGCTAAAAAATATATTTGCATGCCAGCAACAAGTGTCCCTTGTGAGAGGATTTTTTTCAAAGGCTGGAGAAATTATCTATAAAAAAAGAAGTAGGCTAAGTCCTTCCACAGCTTAGAAATTCATATTTTTGAATAAAAATCTATAAAAAAGTGAGACTTGATTTCTCTTATTAATATTAATTTTTCATGACCAAAGTAACATTATGCACAGTGAGGAGCCTACAGGTTACAAGCTTCACATATTAGAAAAATACAATAATAAAAATAAAAAAATTTAATGGCTCGTTGTCAAGGTTGTTTCAGATCAACACCTGCAAGTGACCACTAGGTGTCACCGTTGAGACGGGTGTCGGATTGTTTCGAAGCCTCGACACAATATGGCACATTTGCTTCAACTGTTTCATTGTTTCACGAAGCCTCGATCTGCCCACCACTAGCTGCAGATATTTTTCTGTACCCTTCCCCAGATCTGTGCCTCGATACAATCCTGTCTCGGAGGTCTAAAGACAATTCCTTGGACTTCATGGCTTGGTTTGTGCTCTGACATGCACTTTTAACTGTGGGACCTTATATAGACAGGTGTGTACCTTTCCAAATACCACAGGTGGACTCAGGTTGTAGAAACATCTCAAGGATGATCAGTGGAAGCAGGATGCACCTGAGCTCAATTTTGAGTGTCATGGCAAAGGCAGTGAATACCATAGATATCCATATAAGGCTAGATGTCTTAAGGCGGAGTCTCGAACGGCATCACACCGGCGGCCATCTTGTCCCAGGGAAGCTTTCTGGCGAGCTGAAGTAAGGTGAGTGATCAGCACAAACACAAATCCTCTTATCTCGCTGAAATCTTGACGGATTTACAAATGGTTTGGTTTCTTACAAACGTTATTAACATGGCTATAATTCTGGATGCTTGAACATGTTTAAATATATAATATTATATTTATTGATAAGTATGCAGTGTCATAACTACCTCTCTGACGTTTATAACAAACCAAACCGTTTGAAAATCGGTAGAAAATTGAGCAAGTTATGGTTATTTAAAAAGTACATGCACCATTAACACAATGTTACGAATGAGCGAGCTCCGTGGCAAGATGGCCGCCGTGTGCGGACGTCGACCTCCATTGGCCAGCAGCGCGGACGAGACATCTAGCCTTTATTATATGATATCTATGGTGAATACTAAGTTATGTAGCCTACATGTGATTTAAAAAAAAATTTTTTTTTTATAAAATTGCAAAGATTTCAAACAAACAAAATATTTGTGTTTACATTAATTCCCGCCCAAGATGATTTTCGGTTTACTATGCACATGGTAGACCCTGGTTTTGAATGGCCGTGTATGAAAATTATTTATATAATTCACGACGGATGGTCATGATTATTTGACAGCATGGACAAGATAACAGCTGCGCAAAATCTGACGAAACAGATATATAGTCCGAAAATAATTTTCCTTTATATACAGCTCAAATCTAGAATTCTGAAGTGAAATAAAGAAAGAGAGAGAGAGAGAGAGAGAGAGAGAGAGAGAGAGAGAGAGAGAAACCTAATAGTGAAACATGTTGGTTTAAAGGGCCCCTATTATGGATTTTTGAAAATGACCTTCCATGTAAGGTGTAACATAGCTCTAAGTGAATGAAAACATCCTGCAAAATTTTGGTTGGTTGGTTGTGCTTGCGATGGAGGTTCAGGTTGAATAACTAGTTCCTCCAGTGTTTCATCATCGGACTCGCGCTCGCATTGATATGGTAAAATCGACGTAATTATTTGTTACTGTCTTTAGTTTACGGTGTAGGAAGCCTCCGGGCAGCTGACATTGTTATGGCAATGGGCGTTTTTGTTTTCGACGCACACGCTGTATGCGTAAACCAATCACAACAGACTTAGCTGTCTGGCCAATCAGAGCAGAGTAGCTCGCGGAAAGGCGGGATTTAGAGAGATTGATTCATCGGACGAGTCGTTTGAGAATCATTGAAAACGAGGTGATGTGAAAATGTATATTATGAGGAAATTAAACAGTTTTTTTCTTTTTCTTTGATGCATATAAACCTGTTGTAGGAGACTCCATAACAAAATTAGGAAACTTTAAAATAGCATAATAGGGGCACTTTAATTACTGCAAAGTTATCACCACATTGCTGAGAAATATAATGTATCTTTCAGTAGTGAAGCGGTTTTATTTATAAAAGTCATGGGCAGAGGTTGAAAACCAGCTCCTGAATATTTCTGTTCACACAATTTATTTTCTTTACAAAGATAAATATAAAGTTCTCAATAAAAAGCTGTGAGCCAGCAAATACAAGCACATCTGCCTCAAAATTAAAAAACTATCTTTGTGAATAAACGTGTCGTCCTCGCCTTGTGGTGGCTTGGAATTCAAAGTGAAATCAGATGTGTTTTTAGACGTAGGTCGGATGTCCAGATATCGGATATGTATCTGATTTAAAACAACATTTGGAAAAATCGGATCTCGTGCGGATTTTTGTGTTTACACGTCTGCAACAAATTCCGATCTGTGTCAGATGTGAGTAAAAGATCGGATTTTTTTTTGTGCCAGTGTAAACGCAGCGTTTGGTGCAACAAGGATTCGGAGTTAAAAAAGCAGCAGCAAAAACTACACAGAAATAGACTATATTAGAAAATGAACTTCGAATTTACTTTTCCCTGCAGTTCCTGTTGCAGAGTGGAAAAAAAGAGTGGAGTAGTTACTTTTGAATAGAAATTTGTTTATAGTGAGCTAAAATGCAGTTGTCAATTTGTTTATCCTTCCGATTTTTTAATTGACAATATTAAATTAAATAATGTGTTAATGCATTTGCATTACTTAAGATATAAATTGTGTAAATCTTATCTAAAAACATATTATGGATAAACGTTTTTGGCAAACTACTTAAATTTAAAACTTTTTTACTGTAAATTTAGAAACATATATGTTTATTATCAAGCTACAAACCATTATTTTAAGACATACTCCTTCAAAAATGAATGTTATTTTCAAGTTCGAATGAGCAAATAAGAAGCTGAATTTGCATTCCATTTTCAAGAAATTTCCAGCATGATTTCACTAGGGCTGTACTGTCCTAGTCGACTAGTCGATTAGTTGGTCGATACGTTCTGGTTCGACCAAAATTCTGATTGGTCGATTTTCTGCCGCGTTTATTTCATCAGTTTTGCCGCGCTGAGGCGCGCTCATTTCATCAGGTGGAAAGCACTAACTGCTAATGGGGGTGTTTTCAGAATACCCTTGTTTCACTGTAACAGTCTGTCTTCAAAACACCCCCCTTGTTTTCACCTTTTTTGGATTAGTCCAACCCAAGAGAGAGCGTCGAGCGTAGTAGGTTTGATGCTGAATATTATTTATTTAATTGTGAGAGCGTTTAATAGTCAGTCCTCTTCTAACATGTCAACAACAAAGAAATCGACAGTGTGGCAGCATTTTGTTAAAATTGATAACAGGAAAAAGGTCGAATGCAAAGTTTGCAAGCAACAGTTTTCCACAGCTTGACGACAAACATGACATATCATCTACTGTAAAAGTGGTAAGCTCACTTGTCTGCGTTAGCTTGCCCTGTCTGTTTTGAGTAAGCTATGAACATATCAGAATTTGCATATTTCAATGTTTTAGTGTGATAACCTAACTTTTTTATTTTTTATTTGGAGCCTAATGCGCAATTGCGCTGTGCTGTTGGTTGTTAGTTTGAGCCTAGGATGCTTTATTTTTCAGTTATGCACTTTATTTCGTTTCTGCTCTTGATTTGTTTAATAAATATAATTTTTTTATTAAAGTGGACGTGCCTTTTGTGTTTATTAAGAGTAAAAGCTTTAAGTTAATAGTCTATTCGTGTCTCAGCTGCGAAGCTAACGTTAAGCTCATCAGCCTCGCTCGGTGCGAGGACATGCACGGTGAAATGATAGTGTCTGACTAATAATAACTTATTATTATAACATATGACAAAAATAATTGTCTAAATTATGTTGTATATTCCTCAACAGTTCTTGTGATGATATCACTAGTTGACAACATAGTACTATTTTCGGAAATCATAAGCTATGATATTGCGCAGGTGATGCAGCGCTGTCAGAGCTGACAGACTCAAGTGTCAGACTCATTTCAGTGCAAAATAATTAGGTCAAAAACGATTTAATATACTGCAAATAGCCTACTAGTTGTTTGTTTATTTATAATTCATTTAGGCGGACAACAAGGCTACCAAGTACTGCGCACAGTGCACATCTAATTAATTTAACGTTTTTTTTTTCTAACGTCATTTTTAGTCGATTTTAGTCGATTTTTAGTCGAAAATTTCAGGACTTCAGTCGACCAAGATTTTCTTTGGTTGAGTACAGCCCTAGATTTCACACAACAAATTTTTCCTATTTATTGTCTTTACATATTTGACACCCATTTTTATGACTCATTTTTATTGTGAATATAGTATTGACAGCAAAAAGAAAGAAAAGTTCCACTTGTCCACACAGACACACAATGGTCATCAAATACAGCAACGTATTCTCATTTAAGATTTTGAAAAACAAAATAAACATTGATTCGTCTGCATGTAAAAATGTGGGCAAACTATTATAAAAAGCAACTGACTTTAGATCGGTATTGTATTAATTTTCAATTTATTTGTCATAATGTTTCAGTTAAACTGAACAAACTGTGCCCAAACTGTAACACACAAGTGCCTTTCAGAGCTACCGTGGTCATATGATTTACACTAATCACAAATTTATTTGACAGTTTCTAATTGGCAAGACAAATGGTAACAGTGAAAGTAACTCTGTTTTGTCAAGTCTTTAGTAGAAAATAATGGAAATATTCACAAATGCAACACTATTTTAGAAAATTTGTTTACATTTGGGGCCAATTTATTTATTTATTTTTCCACAGGAGTTTATAGCCTCAGATGTAAATCTCTAGATTTCTTGGAAGTTTCAGGATTTTTTTAAATTGTTAAGAACATGAAACTAAATATTATGAAAACTTTTTTTTCCTTTTTACTCAAACAAAACAGTCTTGTTTTACAACGTTTTAAACAACAAAATATATAAACAACCACCACAAAACAAATTGTGCAACCAGTTTCAAAAAGTCTCAGTTTCAACAGTCCGAAACATGAATTAACCTTTGACCAGACTTTGAGACGTTTGTTACATCTGGGACTGTTTACAAGCATGTGTGTGTGTGCTAGCTTGCCCAAATCTCTTGTGCCCACCGCTCATTCTGTAAAAACCATTTGTGAGCAGACCCACGGTCCAGTTGAAACAGTTGCTCTTGGCTTTGATTGACAGCTGTGTAGCGGATGCTCAATTTGGGGTTTGGTATGAGAGCCGCAGAGAGGAGACGACAACCGGCCGCCAAGTACACACTCTCCGTTACATCCTTGACACCAGCATGCCTAAACCAAACAATTTACATACTCACAAATCATGACCAAACAACATTCAAGCACTTACAAGTGGGGTTGGGAATCAAAAATCGATTCCAATTCTGGAATCAGATACTTTAAACAAGGAATCAGATACTTGGCATAAAATTACAATTTAGATTCTGCTTATTGATTTATGTGGGCACGTTTTAATTTGATTCTAAACCATTCAGAAGGATGCGAAAGAGAACTCAATTCTGCAATCATGCGCTGTTATGCGAAAGAGAACTCAATTCAGCAATCATGCGCTGATTTGCGAAAGTGAACTCAATTCAGCAATCATGTGCTATTTTCTGTGCACACACATCTGAAGCTCTTGAATAACTTTTGTAACTTTAATAAGGATTTATCTATTTTTGATTTATAAAGTAAAGACTATGCAGTGTAATTTTACATTTGATTTCAATTTCTGTACCTGAATGAATACTAGACCTACCTGAAAAACACTGTTAATTTTTTTTGTGCTATTGCTAATGTTTATTTATTC